>NW_027490140.1:1293087-1458133 GCF_050948175.1 Xylocopa sonorina | reverse complement strand
ACATAGGCAGATAAGGGCCATCGCGTTGCTTAGAACTTTAGAACTTGCTTACTTCAACAAAGATTTCTATTGGCTTCGTCCGTTCTTTTAGAAGAGTTTTTGATAAACCACATACTTTTCACGCTTCTGATATCTTTGAAAGTTCGCGAGATGTAATCGTTTAAGTTTTAAAATGATTACTTAATGTGAATTATTATTTTGTAACTCGCTCATAAACGAGTCTGCATAGGATTTAATCCATAAGTTTTTAATCCTGGAATTTATGCAGTTATTTGTTATTCACTTATGGCTCAAACGACAAAGATTCTGACCACTTCAAAATGGTTGACTTTCATCAATTTTCTTAAAAATTGAAATACTGCCCAACTGCTTGCATTAAAGACTGCAATTAAAGCTTTCGAAACATTTTACCTCTTATAGATGAATTCTGGAATTGAAATTGAATGTTTGACTTTTCTAACTCCTCTTTAGACATCTTTCTATTGGAATGTTCAAGTATTTTCATATTCGTAATTATTAAAAATGTTTTACTTGATTCTTTAATATAATATTTAGAATTTTCTGAGAAATATTTTTTATCGTAATGAACTATATAATTGCAATTATAATTCTTTATGAAATAATAATAACAGAAAGGTATGTATCCATTCGTGTAGTTTTGTAAAGAGTATTTAATCTTACTATCTAAAATGAAACATTGAAATCTGTTTACAATCTAATGGAATTTAATTACCTTTTGATTCAAATTCACAATGATAATCTTCCATAGTTCAACAATTTTGTGAGCTGTCCTCAGGAATCCGCAGCTCAGTACTTATAAAATGAACGACAGAAAGAACAGCCTAACCAAACGTATTCAAACCGATTTTTCAATACTAATCTTATCATGTTTAACTTATGCTGCAAACTATTGAAATGCCCTTCGAAAAGTGTTTATTCACAGTGAAGTAAACGGTAAGTATTACGCCTTCCACCACTGTTTACAATACGTATGTTTCATTTACTATCAAAACCGTGAGTATTATCGCCTTTCTTTACTTTTTGTAACCTTCAATGCCTTCATGTTACAGATCGTTAAACTTGCTTTAAAATGCTCTATCGTATTACGGAAGAATGGACATACCAATTCATTTTAAAAAATGAAGGTAACCTTCACATGTCCAACATAACTCCACTTACAAAAAAACTATTTTCATCAACGGATGGCCCCTTTGTACTATGCAATTTTATATTAGCAAAAACCAACAAGGCAACGATGAACAGAGTTAAATTTAATATTATGATGTTTATTATTTTACTTATAGTATATTTGTTTTTCTGGAATTTTGCCAAAAGACAATGTTTACGATGTCGACAGATGAATATATTTGCCTTAGAATTACAAGAGCCAACTATTTCGAAAGTAGAATATTACTTTACTTCGCTAACCGAATCGTTGCAAACGTTAAATAAGGTGCGTGCCTTTTAAAACAGTCAGATGCAAATTACGATACAACGTTTCCAAGAAATGGTACGTGCCACTGTTTTTTAATTTCCGTTTATTTAATCAAAGCAAATTTAATTGAAATATCCGCAAAATTTGAGGACAAAAAGTTATTGTAATTTTGCGCAACATATATGATGGTGATAAAGGATAAGTATACGGAACTGAAAATGGAAAGTAGCGAGCAGAAAAAGAAACTGATGGAGCTACAAGGTAGATTGATACATCCGTCAAATGATGATTCTAGGTTAATAAAATCTGTTAATCAAAGAACTATTGCAAAAATCAAGTATAATCAATATTACTTCTGCTCAAAGGCTATAATAGAATTGTACCGAAATGGGTACAAAACAGGCCATTATATCTATACGTTCTATTCTATGCAAAGGCAAATATTTCAGAGAAAAGATGTGTTACTTACAAATTACTTATGTTCTTAGATATCTCACTAATTCAGGCTTCTTGTCTTGCAGAACTAATCATTCATTTAACATGTAAAGGGGTCCAAGAATAGTAAAAGATTTTTATATTTCATACCCTCACTTGATACGTCGATTGGATCACGTAAAATATCGGACATTAATTGCATCTACATCTTCAGACCTTAAATATATAATTGCAACAACATATTTAATAGCGTTTTAATAACATTTTTCTAATTGTTTATATCTATGTCTAATAAATATATATTAATCGAATAAGTTGCTTTACCAAAGAATAAAAGTATCTGAGGCTTACAAATCGGAGCATTACATAACAAACGTGCATCACATATATAATATTACATGTAATAAAAGATGAAGACGAAAAAGATCGTACATAAGCTGAATCCACAATGCGGTCATAGAAATACGGAAACGGCAAAAATTCCAAACAATAATTTAAAAAATTCCAAAAGGGGGGAGTGAAAATCCATCTCCTTGACGATGATAAGGAACAAGTCTGCCTCATGCACTACAATATCCCAAACAGCCAGCGATTGGCACGCCAATGACAACGGATGGAACGAATTCCGTGACAGAACTGTGCTAACAAAGTGCTCCTACTCAGCTTTCGAAATGGCATACTGTTAGTACTGGGGCGGCATTCGTATCACGGCACTATTAAAGCACCGAGATATAGCACACGGGCTACACGGCCGTGACAATGACACTATCAGCTCACCATAGCTACACGCGTGGTTGTGGCGTAGGCTGACATTTACTAATGGGGAAGCTGTTTCCATAAAAATTATAAGCAAATATGAAAAATGACTAAACTGTGCAATTTATTTATTTTGATTCCAAAATAGATACACCGGCACAAAACAAAGATATAAGAACTTGATTTTATTATTTTCTATAACTAGCTCGATAGGGCGATTTTTCCCATAAAGTCGATAATTACTTTGTCATAAAAATATACACACTTATTTTATATATATTTTCTTCAATTTATTGTTGCAAATTCATGCAATTGAGGGTTACATTAAATACGATGACAGCATGTTATTTCAAAAATTACACAAGGCGAAGTTAGGGACGCAACAGCATGAATTTTTATTTTATAAGTAATATTTTTTTTATAAATAATATTTTTAGTCTATGATGGATTGAAAGAAATATATACGACTCGCTCAATAACTATAAATATAGGAAAACGACCATCAAAATATCTATCAATACTCATATGCTGAACATCTACTGACATCTAACGGTTCTAATTTGTATGAAAGCACAGGTTGCCCATTGCCAAATGTGATCCTGCGTCATTGCTGAGGAGATTCATGAATGGAGCGATGATACGCGTGTCACCATGGTGCTGGTGCTGCGCGATTCGCTTGTCTAGAACGTGCTGGTAACACGTTCTGGCATTTTAGTTAACGAATCCGGTCACACATGACTACGAATCAGTTGACACTCCTCGGAAGTGGCAATATAGTGCCGGCATGGTGTCGCTTACCATCTTGCCGTTTGTTATCTGGGATGCTTTTTAGTGCATTATTCGGAATTGAATTTGAACACATAGCTACTTAATCGCAAATTTGTATGTACTGTGACGTGGTGACGTCACAAGGCTCGCTCACCCCCCCCCCCCCCCCCCCCCCCCTGCTTCGGTTAGACTACCTCGCAGATCACCACCCACGCGAGAAGCGCGACACGGACCATTGCGATAACTGTATTTGCGAGGAGCGTGAAATACAAGATGGTAGAACCTTCCCCCCCCCCCCCCCCCACCGTTCGGTTCTCTCTCTCCGTTCGACGGATAAGACTGGCGAGCTGATGGAAGAAGCGACCCATAAGACGCCTCTTCGGCAGATAATAAGACCGCAGGTTCGGGGAAGGGCTGTGCGCCGAGGTAGCGTGACGGGCTCGTCGGTGGAGGAGTCGGGAGTGAGCAAGAAGAGACCCTGAAGCCCGAAGGATACGATCCAGAGCTCTGCAACGATAAGACCGCTGCCATAGTCCATGGAGACAAACAGGATGGTTCTCGGGTGTGAGAAGGACCTCTACCCCTCCCCATTAGAACTCTATTGCTTCGATACCTAGACATCTGGAAACGCTATTCCCTAGCAAGTGGAAGTGTTGCATTTACATTCTTTTGACGTGTAGACGAGAATACATGACACTTCGCAATGAATATTATATCTTATCATGAAAAATAGAAATGAGATGCGATATCGCGTTCTAAGAAGAATTAGAACTATTGCTACGGTACGTAGAACACTGCAAACGCTATTTCCTAGCAAGGAAGTGTCGCATTTACATTCTTTTGAAGTGAATACGAGGTATACATATCACTGCACAATGCATATTATACCTTATCATGAAACATAGAAATGAGATGCGATATCGCGTTCTAAGAAGCATTAGAACTCTATTGCTACGATAACTAGTCATCTGCAAACGCTATTTCCTAGCAAGGAAGTGTCGCCTTTACATTCTTTTGAACTGCAGACGAGAATACATGACAATCCGCAATGAATATTATATCTTATCATGAGACATCGAAATGAGATGCGATATCGCGTTTTGAGAAGCATTAGAACTCTGTTGCTTCGATACGTAGACATCTGCAAGCGCTATTTCCAAGCAAGGAAGTGTCGCATTTACATTCTTTTGAAGCGAATACGAGGTATACATAGCACTTCACAATGAATATTATATCTTATCATGAAACATAGATATGAGATGCGATATCGCAATATACGAAGCATTAAAACTCTATTGCTTCGATACGTAGACATCTGCAAGCGCTATTTCCTAGCAAGGAAGTGTCGCATCTACATTCTTTTGACTTGTAGGCGAGAATACATGACACTTCGCAATGAATATTATATCTTATCGTGAAACACAGAAGTGAGATGCGATAACGGGTTTTAACAAGCATTAGAACTCTATTGCTACGATACGTAGAAATTTGCAAACGCTATTACCTAGCACGGAAGTGTCGCATTTACATTCTTTACATGTGAATACGAGGAATACACGACGCTTCGCAATGAATATTATATCTTGTCATGAAACATAGAAATGAGATGCGATACCCCTTTTTAAGAAGTAATAGAACTCTATTGCTTCGGTACGGAGACATCTGCAAACGCTATTTCCTAGCAAGGAAGTGTATCATTTACATTCTTTGATGTGAATACGAGGTATACATGACACTTCGAAATGGATATTATATCTTATCATAAAATATAGAAATGAGATGCGATATCGCGTTTTAAGAAGCATTAGTACTCTATTGCCAGGATACGTAGACACCTGCAAATGTTATTTCCTAGCAAGGAAGAGTCGCATTTACATTCTTTTGAAGTGAATACGAGGTATACATGGCACTTCGCAATGAATATTATATCTTATCATGAAACATACAAATGAGATGCGATGTCGCGATTTAAGATGCATTAGAACTCTTTTGCTTCGATACGTGGACACCTGCAAACGCTATTTCCTAGCAAGGAAGTGTCGCATTTACAAGCTTTTCAAGTGAATCCGAGGTATACATCACACTTCGCAATGAATATTATATCTTATCATGAAACATACAAATGAGATGCGATGTCGCGATTTAAGATGCATTAGAACTCTTTTGCTTCGGTACGTGGACACCTGCAAACGCTATTTCCTAGCAAGGAAGTGTCGCATTTACATTCTTTTGAAGTGAATACGAGGTAGACATGACACTTCGTAACGAATATTATATCTTATCGTGAAACATAGTAATGAGATGCGATATCGCGTTTTAAGAAGTGTCAGAACACTATTTCTACGATACGATGACATCTGCAAACGTGATTTCCTAGCAAGGAAGTGTCGCATTTACATTCATTTGAAGTGAATACGAGGTACAAGTGACACTTCGCGATGAATAATAGATCTTATCATGAAACATAGAAATGAGATGCGATATCGTGTTTTAAGAAGCTCTAGAACTCTATTGCTTCGATACGTAGACATTTGCAAACGCTATTACCTAGCACGGAAGTGTCGCATTTACATTCTTTACATGTGAATACGAGGAATACATGACACTTCGCAATGAATATTATATCTTGTCATGAAACATAAAAATGAGATGCGATATCCCGTTTTAAGAAGCACTACAACTCTATTGCTACGATACGTAGGCATCTGCAAACGCTATTTCCTAGGAAGGAAGTGTCGCATTTACATTCTTTTGAAGTGAGTAGGAGTTATACATGACACTTCGCAATGAATATTATACCTTATGATGAAACATAGAAGTGAGATGCGATATCGCGCTTTAAGCCGTATTAGAACTCTATTGCAACGATACCTAAATATCTGGAGGCGCTACTTCCCAGCAAAGAAGTGTCGCTTTACATTCTTCTGAAGTGAATAGGAGGCATACATGACACTTCGCAATGAATATTATATCTTATCATGAAACATAGAAGTGAGGTGCGATATCGCGTTTTAAGAAGCATTAGAACACTATGGCCTCGATGCGGAGACGTCTGCAAACGCTATTTCCTAGCAAGGAAGTGTCGCATTTACATTCTTTAGATGTAAATACGAGGAATACATGACACTTCGCAATGAATATTATTTCTTGTCATGAAACATAGAAATGAGATGCGATATCCCGTTTTAAGGAGCACCACAACTCTATTGCTACGATACGTAGGCATCTGCAAACGCTATTTCCTAGGAAGGAAGTGTCGCATTTACATTCACTTGAAGTGAATACGAGGTATAAGTGACACTTCGCATTGAAAAATAGATCTTATCATGAATCATAGAAATGAGATGCGATATCGTGATTTAAGACGCTTTAGAATTCTATTGCTTCGATACGTAGACATTTGCAAACGCTATTACTTAGCAAGGAAGTGTCGCATTTACATTCTTTAGATGTGTATACGAGGAATACATGACACTTCGCAATGAATATTATATCCTGTCATGAAACATAGAAATGAGATGCGATATCCCGTTTTAAGAAGTAATAGAACTCTATTGCTTCGGTACGGAGACATCTGCAAACGCTATTTCCTAGCAAGGAAGTGTCGCATTTACGTTCTATTGAAGTGAATACGAGGTATACATGACACTTCGAGCTGAATATTATACCTTATCATGTTACATAGAAGTGAGATTCGATATCGCGTTTTAAGAAGCTTTAGAGCACTATTGCCTCGATATGTAGACATCTGCAAACGCTATTTCCTAGCAAGGAGGTGTCGCATTTACATTCATTTGAAATGAATACGAGGTATAAGTGACACTTGGCAATGAATAATAGATCTTATCTTGAAACATAGAAATGAGATGCGATATCGTGTTTTTAGAAGCTTTTGAATTCTATTGCTTCGATACGTAGACATTTGCAAACGCTATTACCTAGCAAGGAAGTGTCGCATTTACATTCTTTAGATGTAAATACGAGGAATATAATGACACTTCGCAATGAATATTATATCTTGTCATGAAACATAGAAATGAGATGCGATATCCCGTTTTAAGAAGCACTACAACTCTATTGCTACGATACGTAGGCATCTGCAAACGCTATTTCCTAGGAAGGAAGTGTCGCATTTACATTCACTTGAAGTGAATACGAGGTATAAGTGACACTTCGCAATGAAAAATAGATCTTATCATGAATCATAGAAATGAGATGCGATATCGTGTTTTAAGACGCTTTAGAATTATATTGCTTCGATACGTAGACATTTGCAAACGCTATTACCTAGCAAGGAAGTGTCGCATTTACATTCTTTAGATGTGTATACGAGGAATACATGACACTTCGCAATGAATATTATATCCTGTCATGAAACATAGAAATGAGATGCGATATCCCGTTTAGGAAGTAATAGAACTCTATTGCTTCGGTACGGAGACATCTGCAAACGCTATTTCCTAGCAAGGAAGTGTCGCATTTACATTCTTTCGAAGTGAATACGAGGTATACATGACACTTCGAAATCGATATTATATCTTATCATGAAACATAGAAATGAGATGCGATATCGTGTTTTAAGAAGCTTTAGAACTCTATTGTTTCGATACGTAGGCATTTGCAAACGCTATTACCTAGCACGGAAGTGTCGCATTTACATTATTTCCATGTGAATACGAGGAATACATGACACTTCGCAATGAATATTATATCTTGTCATGAAACATAGAAATGAGATGCGATACCCCGTTTTAAGAAGTAATAGAACTCCATTGTTTCGGTACGGAACATCTGCAAGCGCTATTTCCTAGCAAGGAAGTGTCGCATTTACATTCTTTTGATGTGAATACGAGGTATACATGACACTTCGGAATGGATATTATATCTTATCATAAAACATAGAAATGAGATGCGATATCGCGTTTTAAGAAGCATTAGAGCACTATTGCCTCGATACGTAGACATCTGCAAACGCTATTTCCTTGGAAGGAAGTGCCGCATTTACATTCATTTGAAGTGAATACGAGGTATAAGTGACACTTCGCAATGAATAATAGATCTTATCATGAAACATAGAAATGAGATGCGTTATCGTGTTTTAAGAAGCTTTAGAACTCTATTGCTTCGATACGTAGACATTTGCAAACGCTATTACCTAGCAAGGAAGTGTCGCATTTACACTCTTTAGATGTGTATACGAGGAATACATGACTCTTGGCAATGAATATTATATCTTGACATGAAACATAGAAATGAGATGCGATATCGCGATTTAAGAAGCATTAGAACTATTGCTACGATACGTAGAACACTGCAAACGCTATTTCCTAGCAAGGAAGTGTCGCATTTACGTTCTATTGACGTGAATACGAGGTATACATGACACTTCGAGCTGAATATTATACCTTATCATGATACATAGAAGTGAGATGCGATATCGCGTTTTAAGAAGCTTTAGAGCACTATTGCCTCGATATGTAGACATCTGCAAACGCTATTTCCTAGCAAGGAGGTGTCGTATTTACATTCATTTGAAATGAATACAAGGTATAAGTGACACTTGGCAATGAATAATAGATCTTATCTTGAAACATAGAAATGACATGCGATATCGTGTTTTAAGAAGCTTTAGAACACTATTGCTTCGATACGTAGACATTTGCAAACGCTATTACCTAGCACGGAAGAGTCGCATTTACATTCTTTACATGTGAATACGAGGAATACACGACACTTCGCAATGAATATTATATCTTGTCATGAAACATAGAAATGAGATGCGAAACCCCGTTTTAAGAAGTAACAGAACTCTATTGCTTCGGTACGGAGACATCTGCAAACGCTATTTCCTAGCAAGGAAGTGTCGCATTTACATTCTTTTGATGTGAATACGAGGTATACATGACACTTCGAAATGGATATTATATCTTATCATAAAACATAGAAATGAGATGCGATTTCGCGTTTTAAGAAGCATTAGAGCACTATTGCCTCGATACGTAGACATCTGCAAACGCTATTTTCTAGGAAGGAAGTGTCGCAATTACATTCATTTGAAGTGAATACGAGGTATACGTGACACTTCGCAATGATTATTATATCTCATCATGAAACATAGAAATGATTTGCTATATCGCGTTTTAAGAAGCATTAGAACCCTATTGCTACCATACGTAGACATTTGCAAACGCTATTTCCTAGCAAGGAAGTGTCGCATTTACATTCTATTGATGTGAATACGAGGTATACATACCACTGCTCAATAAATATTATATCTTATCATGATACAAGGAAATGAGATGCGATATCGCGCTTTGAGAAGCATTAGAACAATATTGCTACGTTACGTACACATCTGCAAACGCTATTTCCTAGCAAGGCAGAGTCGCATTTACATGCTTTTGAAGTGATTACGAGATATACATGACACTTCAGAATGAATATTATATCTTATCATGAATCATAGAAATGAGATTCGATTTCGCGTTCATCTTATCATGAAACATAGAAATGAGATGCGATATCGCGTTTTAAGAAGCATTAGAACTCTATTGCCTCGACGCTTAGACATTTGCAGACGCAATTTCCTAGCATGGAAGTGTCGCATTTACATTCGTTTGGAGTGAATGCGAGGTATACATGACACTTCGCAATGAATATTATTTCTTATCATGATGCATGGAAATAAGATGCGATATCGCGTTTTGAGAAGCGTTACAACCCTATTGCTACGATACGTAGGCATCTGCAAACGCTATTTCCTAGCAAGTAAGATTCGCATTTACATTCGTTTGGAGTGAATAGGAGGTATACATGACACTTCGCAATGGATATTATATCTTATCACGGAACATAGAAATGAAATGCGACATCTCGTTTTAAGAAACATTAGGACTCTATTGCTACGCTACGTAGACATCTCCAAACGCTATTTCCTAGCATGGAAGTGTCGCATTTACATTCTTTTGAAGTGAATTCGTGGTATACATGAACTTCGGAATGAATATTATAATTTATCGCGAATCATGGTAATGTGATGCGATATCGCGATATAAGAAGCATTAGAACTCTATTGCTACGATGCGTAGGCATCTGTAAACGCTATTTCCTAGCAAGGAGTAGTCGCACTTACATTCTTTTGAAGTGAATACGAGGTATTCATGATACTTCGCAATGAATATTATATCTTATCACGAAACATAAATGAGATGCGATATCGCGATTTAAGTAGCATTAGAACGCTAGTGCTACGATACGTAGACATTTGCAAACGCTATTTCCTAGCAAGGAATAGTCGGATTTACATTCTTTTGAAGTGAATACGAGGTATACATGACACTTCGTAATGTATATTATATCTTATCAGGAAACATAGAAATGAGATGCGATATCGCGTTTTGAGAAGTATTGGAACTCTATTGCTACGATTCGTAGACATCTGCAAACGCTATTTCCTAGCAACGAAGTGTCGCATTTACATTCGTTTGGAGTGAAAACGACGTATACATGACACTTCGCAATGAATATTATATCTTATCATGAAGCATAGAAATGAGATGCGATATCGCGTTCTGAGAAGCATTAGAACGCTATTGCTACGATACGGAGACATCTGAAAACGCTATTTCCTAGCATGGAAGTGTCGCACTTACATTCTTTTGAAGTGAATACGAGGTATACATTTCACTTAGCAATGAATATTGTATTTTATCATGAAACATAGAAGAGAGATGCGATATCGCGATCAAAGAAGCATTCGAACTCTATTGCCTCGACGATTAGGCATCTGCAGACGCTATTTCCTAGCATGGAAGTGTCCCATTTACATTCTTTTGAAGTGAATACGAGGTGTACATGACACTTCGCAATGAATATTATATCTTATCACGAAACGTAGAAATGAGTTGTGATATCGCGATTTAAGTAGCATTAGAACTCTATTGCTACGATACGTGAACATCTGAATGCGCTATTTCCTAGCAAGAAAGTGTCGCATTTACATTCATTTGGAGTGAATGCGAGGTATACATGACACTTTGCAATGAATATTATATTTTATCTTGAAGCATAGGAATGAGATGCGATATTGCGTTCTGAGCAGCATTAGGACTCTATTGCTACGATACGTAGACATCTGAAAACGCTATTTCCTAGCATGGAAGTGTCGCACTTACATTCTTTTGAAGTGAATACGAGGTATACATTTCACTTAGCAATGAATATTATATCTTATCATGAAACATAGAAGAGAGATGCGATATCGCGATCAAAGAAGCATTCGAACTCTATTGCCTCGACGATTAGGCATCTGCAGACGCTATTTCCTAGCATGGAAGTGTCGCATTTACATTCTTTTGAAGTGAATACGAGGTGTACATGACACTTCGCAATGAATATTATATCTTATCAGGAAACATAGAAATGAGATGCGATATCGCGATTTAAGTAGCATTAGCACAGTATTGCTACCATGCGTAGTCATCTGAATACGCCATTTCCTAGCAAGGAAGTGTCGCATTTACATTCGTTTGGAGAGAATACGAGATATACGTGACGCTTCGCAATCAATATTATATCTTATCATGAAGCATAGAAATGGGATGCGATATCGCGTTTTGAGAAACATCGGAACTCTATTGCTACGATACGTAGACATCTGCAAACGCTATTTCCTAGGATGGAAGTGTCGCATTTACATTCTTTTGAAGTGAATACGAGGTACACATGACACTTCGCAATGAACATTACATCTTATCATGTAACATAGAAGTGAGACGCGATATCGCGTTTTAAGAAACATTAGAACCCTATTGCCTCGATGCGGAGATATCTGCAGACGCTATTTCCCAGCAAGGAAGTGTCTCATTTACATTCGTTTGGAGTGAATAGGAGGTATCCATGACACTCCGCAATGAATGTTATATCTTATCACCAAACGTATAAATGAGATGCGATATCCCGATTAGATAGCATTAGAACTGTATTGCTACGATACGTAGCCGTCTGCAAGCGCTATTTCCTAGCAAGGAATAGTCGGATTTCCATTCTTTTGAAGTGAATACGAGGTATACATGACACTTCGCAATGAATATTATATCTCATCATGAAGCATAGAACTGAGGTGCGATATCTCGTTTTAAGATGCATCATAACTCAATTGTTTCGATACGTAGACATCTACAAACGCTATTTCCTAGTATGGAAGTGTCGCATTTACATTGATTAGAAGTGAATACGAGGTACACATGACACTTCGCAATGAATATCATATCTTATCGTGAAACATAGAAATGAGATGCGATATCGCGATTTAAGAAGCATTAGAACTCTATTGCTACGATACGTAGACAACTGCAAACGCTATTTCCTAGCAAGGAAATGTCGCATTTACATTCATTTGAAGTGTATGCGAGGTATACATGACACTTCGCAATGAATATCATATTTAATCATGAAACATAGAAATGAGATGCGATATCGCGTTTTAAGATGCATCAGAACACTATTGCTACGATACGTAGACATCTGCAAACGTTATTTAATGGCAAGGAAGTGTCGCATTTACTTTCTTTTGAAGTGAACACGAGATATACACAACACTTCGCAATGAATATTATATCTCATCATGAAACATAGTAGTGAGATGCGATATCGCGTTTTAAGGAGCATTAGAACTCTATTGCATCGATACGTAGAAATCTGCAAACGCTATTACCTAGCATGGAAGTGTCGCGTTTACATTCTTTGAAGTGAATACGAGGTATACATGGCACTTCGCAAAGAATACTATATCTTATCACGAAACATAGAAATGAAATGCGATATCGCGTTTAAAGAAGCATTAGAACTCTATTGCTACGATACGTAGACATCTGCAAACGCTATTTCCTAGCAAGGAAATGTCGCATTTACATTCTTTTGAAGTGAATACGAGGTATACATGACACTTCGCAATGGATATTATATCTTATCACGAAACATAGAAATGAGATGTGATATCGCGATTTATGTAGCGTTAGATCTCTATTGCTACAATACGTAGACATCTGCATACGCTATTTCCTAGCAAGGAATAGTCGCATTTACATTCTTTGAAGTGAATACGAGGTATACATGACACTTCGCAAAGAATACTATATCTTATCGCGAAACGTAGAAATGTATTACGATATCGCGTTTTAAGGAGCATTAGAATTCCATTGCTACGATACGTAGAAATCTGTAAACGCTATTTCCTAGCAAGGAAGTGGCGCATTTACATTCTTTTGAAGTGAATACGAGGCATACATGACACTTTGCAAGGAATATTATATCTTAAGATGAAACATAGAAGTGAAATGCGTCATCTCGTTATAGGAAGCACTAGAAATCTATTGTTTTGATACGTAGACATCTGGACACGCCATTTCCAAGCAAGGAATACTCGCATTTACATTCTTTTGAAGTGAATACGTTGTATACATGACACTTCGCCATGAATATTATATCTTGTCATGAAACATAGACGTGAGTTGCGATACCACGGTTTAAGAAGCATTAGAACTCTATTGACTCGATACGTAGACATCTGCAAACGCTATTTCCTAGCATGGAATAGTCCCATTTACATTCTTTTGAAGTGAATACGAGATATACATGACACTTCGCAATGGATATTATATCTTATCATGAAATATAGGAGTGAGATTCGATATCGCGTTTTAAGAAGCATTAGAACTCTATTGCTACGATGCGTAGACATCTGCAAATGTTATTTCCTTGCAAGGAAGTGTCGCATTTACATTCTTTTGAAGTGAACACGAGGTATACACAACACTTCGCAATGAATATTATATCTTATCATGAAACAGAGAAATGGGATGCGATATCGCGATTTAAAAAGCATTCGAAATCTATTGCGTCGATACGAAGACATCTGCAAGCGCTATTTCCTAGCAAGGAAGCGTCGCATTTACATTGATTAGAAGTGAATACGAGGTATACATGACACTTCGCAATGAATATCATATCTTATCGTGAAACATAGAAATGAGATGCAATATCGCGATTTAAGAAGCATTAGAACTCTATTGCTACGATACGTAGACATCTGCAAACGCTATTTCCAAGCAAGGAATACTCGCACTTACATTCTTTTGAAGTGAATACGAGGTATACATGACACTTCGCAATGAATATCATATCTTATCGTGAAACATGGAAATGAGATGCGATATCGCGATTTAAGAAGCATTAGAACTCTATTGCTACGATACGTAGAAATCTGCAAACGCTATTTCCTAGCAAGCAATAGTCGCATTTACTTTCTTTTGAATTTAATACGAGGTGTACATGACACTTTGCAATGAATATTGTATCTTATCACGAAACATAGAAATGAGATGCGATATCGCGTTTTAAGAAGCATTAGAAATCTATTGCCACGATACGTAGACATCTGATTACGCTATTTCCTAGCAAGGAAGCGTCGCATTTACATTCGTTTGGAGAGAAGACGAGGTATGCATGACACTTCGCAATGAATATTATATCTTATCATGAAACATAGAAGATAGATGGGATATCGCGTTTTAAGAAGCATTAGATCTCTATTGCCTCGATGCGGAGACATCTGCAGACGCTATTTCCTAGCATGGAAGTGTTGCATTTACATTCTTTTGTAGTGAATACGAGGTGTACATGACACTTCGGAATGAATATTATATCTTATTACGAAACATAGAAATGAGATGCGATATCGCGTTTTAAGAAGCATTAGATCTCTATTGCCTCGACGCGTAGAGTTCTGCAGACGCCATATCCTAACATGGGAGTGTCGCATTTACATTCTTTTTAAGTGAATACGAGGTGTACATGACACTTCGCAATGAACATTATATCTTATCATGTGACATATAATTGAGATGCGATATCGCTATTTAAGTAGCATTAGAACTCTATTGCTACGATACGTAGACATCTGCAAACGCTATTTCCTAGCAAGGAAGTGACGCATTTACATTCGTCTGGAGTGAATACGAGGTATACATGACACTTCGCAATGAATATTATATCTTATCATGAAACATAGAAATGAGATGCAATATCGCGTTTTAAGAAGCATTAGAAAACTAATGCTTCGATACGTCGACATCTGCAAACGCTATTTCCTAGCAAGTAAGTGTTGCATTTACAATCTTTTTATGTGAATACGAGGTATACATAACACTCCACAATGAAATTTATATCTTATCACGAATCATAGAAATGGGATGCGATATCCCGTTTTAGGAAGGAGTAGAACTCCGTTGCTTCGATACGCAGACAACTGCAAACGCTCTTTCCTAGCAAGGAAGTGTCGCCATGACATTCATATGAAGTGTATACGAGGTATACATGACACTTCGATATGAATATTATATCTTATCATGAGACATAGAAATGAGATGCGATATCGCGTTTTGAGAAGCATTAGAAATATATTGCTACGATACGTAGACATTTGCAAACTCTATTCCCTCGCAAGGAAGTGTCGCATTTACATTCTTTTGAAGTGAATACGTGTTTACATGACACTTCGCTATGAATATTATATCTTATCATGAAACATTGAAATGAGATGCGATATCGCGTTTTAAGAAGAGTCAGAACTCTAATGCTTCGATACATAGTCATCTGCAAATGCTATTTCCTATAACAAGGAAGTGTCGCATTTACATTCATTTCAAGTGAATACGAGGTATAAGTGACACTTCGCAATGAATATTATACCTTATCATGAAACACAGAAATGAGATGCGATATCGAGTTTCAAGAAGCATTGGAACTCTATTGCTACGGTTCGTAGATATCTGGAGACGCTATTTCCTAGCAAGGATGTGTCGCATTTACATTCATTTGAAGTGAATGCGAGGTATAGATAACAATCAACAATGAATATTATATCTTATCACGAAACATAGAAATGTGATGCGATATGGCGTTTTAAGGAGCATTAGTAGTCTATAGCTTCGATACAGAGATATCTGGGATCGTAATTTCCTAGAAAGGAACCTCCTCGCACCCCCCAGCATCAACCCCTGGACGCATGCAACCAGCCAAGCTCGCCTGCAGAACCAGCAACTGGAAGTGTTCGTGCGCGCATACCTGCACGCGCTCACTCACACCGAGTTCCGCTGCCTCACTCGCACCACCGAGTATACCTGTCTCGCCCGCACCAAGGACGGGCAGCCCTATCTCCCTCGCACCGAGGATTCCGTCCAGCAGGAAGACGTAGCCGCAGCCCATCACCTGAATGGGGTCTTTTCCAATTCGGGTAACAGGATCTGCTAGAACCTATATATTACTTCTAAGCTAGGACATACATACCATATCATGACGCATATATAAGAATTCCTAGATCTAAGTTACACTAAGTAAGATGCGTCCGGCCAGCGGCATGCGCCGCTAGCCCCACCATGAGCCGCGAGTCCCCACTCGCTAGACCGCGCGCTCTCCGCCTCGAGACGCGAGTCCCCCACTCGCGGGACCGCAATCTCCCTACCACGAGCGTCCGCGACCGTAGCTCTCCGCGAACCGAGGAGGTCAGAGACGCGTCTCCAGAGCACACACTCTGACTCGAAATCTCCTACCGAGGAGTCGAAACCTCTAGTTCTAGATCGTTAGCCACCTCAAAGTGGGGTTCAGGCATCGTATTTCTATTTCCATTTTAACTTAGCCTTATTCTTAGAATAATTCCAGTTCTTGTATACTTTAAACCTAGAATATATTTTATTTTTACTTTTACTATATCCAAGTACAAGTTCTTTTACCAAGTCTACTATTTTAACATCCATTAATTTTATCAAGTGTTTACAATACTAGTTCTACCTTTAACATTACATTTAACTACGAATTCTTCCAACGGGTTCCTCCATACAACTGGGGTTGCTCTTCATCAAATTGAAGGAGTATAGATATCGGCTTTGTGACGTTGAGACCGCCGCCTATCCTTCAGATCTTAGTCGAAAGTACAGAAAAACCTGGTGAATGAATCGTGCTTCCGGTTTGCGAAGAACGCGACGTGCAAGTAGCAAGTCCTCGTGTACCAGCGACCTGACTTCGCACCAGCCCAGACGCCGCTTTCCGATGCGACCGTCGACGCTTCCGATCCAGACACCACGACGCATAACGCCGATTCTGCCACATTCAGCATCATCGCTGAATTCCGACCGCAGTCCCCGTTCTTCGCTGGCGACTGATCGAGATTTCCGTAGCAGCCAACAGAACGAAATCCGCTACGATCCCAGCGAACGATCCTCCACGCCGTTTGTACGTACAAATCGAGAGAGAAGTCATCGAAAGGTAGGGTCATTCCCTTATTATCGCGAGTGTTTTCGCTAGTGTCGCGTCAGCCGAAATTGTTGGACCCGGTCATAACGCATTCCCGCGGACCGAAATACCGAAAAATAGGCTCGTGACGTAAAGCCTCCGGAGCAACGGAAAATAGTTTCGCCGGACGTGACACCTCGTATTCACTTCAAAAGAATGTAAATGCGACACATTCTTGTTAGGAAATAGCGTTTGCAGATGTCAACGTATATTAGCAATAGAGAACTAATGCTACTCAAAACGCGATATCGCATCACTTTCCTATGTTTCATGATTAGGTATAATACTCATTGCGAAGTGTCATGTATATGTCGTATTCACTTCAAAAGAATGTAAATGCGACACTTCCATGCTAGGAAATAGAGTTTGCATATGTCTGCGTATCGTAGCGATAGAGTTCTAATGCTTCTTAAAACGCGATATCGAATCTCACATCTATGATTCATGATACGATATAATATTCATTGTGGAATGTTATGTATACCTCGTATTCACTTCAAAAGAATGTAAATGCAACACTTCCTTGCTAGGAAATAACGTTTGCAGATGTCTACGTATATTAGCAATAGAGTTCTAATGCTTCTCAAAACGCGTTATCTTATTTCATTCCTATGTTTCATTATAAGATATAATACTCATTGCGAAGTGACATGTATATCTCGTATTCTCATCACAAGAATGTAAATGCGACACTTCCATGCTAGGAAATAGCGTTTGCAGATGTCTACGTATCGTAGCAATAGTGCTCTATCACTACTTAGAACGCGATATCGCGTCTCAGTTCTATGTTTCATGATAAAATATAATATTTATTGCGAAGTGTCACGTATACCTCGTATTCACTTCAAAAGGATGTAAATGCGACACTTCCATGCTAGGAAATAACATTTGCAGATGTCTACGCATCGTAGCAATAGAGTTCTAATGCTTCTTAAAACGCGATATCGAATCACACTTCTATGTTTCATGATAAGATATAATATCCATTGCGAAGTGTCATGTATATCTCGTATTCACTTCAAAAGAATGTAAATGCGACACTTACATGCTAGAAAATAGCGTTTGCATATGTCTACGTATCGTAGTAATAGAGTTCTAATGCTTCTTAAAACGAGATGTCGCATTTCATTCCTATGTTTCGTGATAAGATATAATATTCATTGTGGAGTGTCATGTATATCTCGTATTCACTTCAAAAGAACGTAAATGCGACACTTCCATGCTAGGAAATAGCGTTTGCAGATATCTACGTATCGTAGCAATAGAATTCTAATGCCTCTTAAAACGCGATATCGCATCTCATTTCTATGTTTCATAATAAGATATAATCTTCATTGCGTAGTGTTATGTATACCTCGTCTACATTTCAAAAGAATGTAAATGCCACAGTTCCTGGCTAAGAGATAGCGTTTCCGGATGTCTACCTATCGAAGCAATAAAGTTCTAATGCTTCTTTAAACGCGATATCGCAACTCATTTCTATGTTTCATGATAAGATATAATCTTCATTGCGAAGTGTCATGTATACCTCGTATTCAATTCAAAAGAATGTAAATGTGACACTTCCTTGCTAGGAAACATTGTTTGCAGATGTCTGCATATCGCAGCAATAGAAGACTAATACTTATTAACACGAGATGCCGCATTTCATTTCTATGTTTCGTAATAAGATGTAATATTCATTGTGGAGTGTTATGTATACCTCGTCCTCACTTCAAAAGGATGCATGTGCGACACTTCCTTGCTAGGAAAAAACGTTTGCTGATGTCTACGCATCCTAGCAATAGAGTTCTAGTGCTTCTTAAATCGCGATATAGCATCTCACTTCTATGTTTCCAGAAAAGGTATAATATTCATTGCGAAGTGTCATGTATATCTCGTATCCACTTCAAAAGGATGTAAATGCGACACTTGCATGCTAGGAAATAGCGTTTGCAGATGTCTACGTATCGAAGCAATAGAGTTCTAATGCTTCTTAAAACGCGATATCGAATCTCACTTCGATGTTTCATGATAAGATATTATATTCATTGCGAAGTGTCATATGTACCTCGTATTCACTGCAAAAGAATGTGAGTGCGACACTTCCATGCTAGGAAATGGCGTTTGCACATGTCTCCGCATCGAGGCCATAGAGTTCAAATGCTTCATAAAACGCGATATCGCATCTCATTTCTATGTTTCGTGATAAGATATAATATTCATTGTAAAGTGTCATGTATACTTCGTACTCACTTCAAAAGAATGAAAATGCGACACTTCTATGCTAGGAAATAGCGTTTGCAGATGTCTCCGCATCGAGGCCATAGAGTTCTAATGCTTCTTACAACGCGATATCGCATCTCTCTTCTATGGTTCATGATAAGAAATAATATTCATTGCGAAGTGTCATGTACACCACGCATTCACTTCAAAAGAATGTAAACGCGGCCCTTCCTTGCCAGGAAATACCGTTTGCAGATGCCTACGTATCGTGGCAATAGATTTCTAACGCTTCTTAAAACGCGATATCGCATCACATATCTATGTTTCATGATAAGATATAATATTCAATGTGGAGTGTTATGTATACCTCGTATTCACATCAAATGCATGTAAATACGACACTTCCCTGCTATTAAGTAGCGTTTGCAGATGTCTACGTATCGAAGCAATAGAATTCTAAAGCTTCTTAAAACAAGATATCGCATCTCATTTCTATGTTTCGTGATAAGATATAATATTCATATCGAAGTGCTATGTATTGCTCGTCTACACTTCAATTGAATGTAAACGCGACACTTCTTTCCTAGGAAATAGCGTTTCCATATGTCTACGTATCGAAGTAGTTGAGTTCTAGTGCTTCTTAAAACACGATATCGCATATCATTTCTATGTTTCATGATAAGATATAATATTCAATGTGGAGTGTTATGTATACCCCGTATTCACATCAAATGCATGTAAATGCAACACTTCCTTGCTAGGAAATGCGTTTCCAGATGTCTACGTATCGTAGCAATAGAGTTGTAACGCTTTTGAGAACGCGATATCGCATCTCATTTCTATGTTTCATGATGTAATATAATATTCATTGCGATGTGCTATGTATACCTCGTCTACGCTTCAAAGGAATGTGAATATCACACTTCCTTGCTTGGAAATGCGTTTTTAGATGCCTACATATCGGAGCAATAGAGTTCTAATGCTCCTTTAAACGCGATAACGCATCCCAATTTTGTGTTTCATGATGAGATATAATATTCAATGCGAAGTATTATGTATACTTTGTCTATACTCCGAATGAAAGTAAATGCCACACTTCCTTGCTTGGAAATATTCCTCCATTGCTTCGATACGTGGACAAAAGGAAACGCATTTCCTAGGATGGAAGTGTGCAATTTACATTCTTTTGAAGTGTACACGACGTATACATAACACTTCGCAATGAACATTATATCATATCATGAGACATAGGAATGAGATGCGATATCGCGTTTTAAGTAGCATTAGAACTCTATTGCTTCGTTACGCTACTTCCTAGCAAGGAAGCTTGGAATTCGCAATCCTTTGAAGTGTAGACGAGCTATACGTAACTCTTCCCAATGAATATTATATCTTATCATGAAACATAGGAATGAGGTGCGATATCGCGTTTTAAGAAGCACTGGAAATCTATTGGTTCGATACGTAGAGATCTGGAATCGCTATTTCCTAGATGGAAGTGTGGCATTTACATTCTTTTGTAGTGTAGACGAGATATACATAACATTTCGCCGTGAATATTATATCTTATCATGAAACATAGATCTGAGATGCGATATCGCGTCTTAAGAAGCATTACAACTCTATTTCCACGATACCTAGACATCTGGAAATGCTATTTGCTAGCAAGGAAGTGTGGCATTTAATTTCGTTTGAATTGCAGACGACGTATACATAACACTTCGCATTGATACTATATCTTATCATGAAACATAGAAATGAGATGCGATATAGCGTTCTAAGAAGCATTAGAACTCTATTGCATCGATACGTAGACATGTGGAAACGCTAATTCCTGACAAGGATGTGTGGAACTTACACTCTTTTGAAGGGTAGTCGAGGAATACGTAAAACTTCGCAATGAATATTATATCATATCATGAAACACAGAAATGAGATACGATATCCGTTATAAGAAGCATTAGAACTCTATTGCTACGATACTTAGACTTCTGGAAAAGAATTTCCTAGAAAGGATGTTTGGCATTTGCATTCTTTAGAACTGTAGACGAGGTATACATAACACTTCGCAAAGAATATTATATCATATCATGAAACATACAAATGAGATGCGATATCGCATTTTAAGAAGCATTACAGATCTTTTGCTTCGATATATAGACATCTGCAAACGCCATTTCCTAGAAAGGAAGCGTAGCATTTACATTCAATTGGAGTGAATGCGAGGTATACACGACACATCGCAATGAATATTATATCTTATAATGAAACATAGAAATGAGATGTAATATCGCGTTTTAAGAAGCATTAGAACTTTATTGCTTTGATACGGAGACATCTGCAAACGCTATTTCCTAGGAAGGAAGTGTCGCATTTACATTCTTTTGAAGTGAATACGAGGTATACATTACACTCCACAATGAATATTACATCCTATCATGAAACATAGAAATGAGATGCGATATCGCGATTTCAGAAGCATTAGAACCCCATTGCTCCGATACGTAGAGATCTGCAAACGTTATTTCCTAACAAGGAAGTGTCGCATTTACATTATTTTGAAGTGAATACGAGGTATACGTGACACTCGCAATGAATATCATATTTTACCATGAAACATAGAAATGGGATGCGATATCGCGTTTTAAGAAGCATCAGAACTCTATTGCTACGATACGTTGAAATCTGCAAGCGCTACTTCCTAGCAAGGAAGTGGCGCATTTACATTCTTTTGAAGTGAATACGAGGTATACATGACACTTCGCAATGAATATTATATCTTATCATGAAACATAGAAATGAGATGCGATATCGGGATTTAAGAAGCACCAGAACTCTATTGCTACGATCCGTAGACAACTGCAAACGCTATTTCCTAGCAAGGAAATGTTGCATTTACATGCATTTGAAGTGTATGCGAGGTATACATGACACTTCGCAGTTAATATTATATCCTATCATGAGACATAGAAATGAGATGCGATATCGCTTTTTAAGAAGCATTAGAACCCCATTGCTACGATACGTAGAAATCTGCGAATTCCTTGCTATTTCCTAGCAAGGAAGTGGAGCATTTACATTCTTTTGAAGTGAATACGAGGCATACATGACACTTCGCAATGAATATTATATCGTATCATGAAACATAGAAATGAGATGCGAAATCACGTTTTAAGAAGCATCGGAATCCTATTGCTACGATACGTAGATATCTGCAAACGCTATTTTCTAGGAAGCAAGTGTCGCATTTACATTCTTTTGAAGTGAATACGAGGAATACATGACACATCGCAATGAATATTATATCTTATCATGAAACATCGAAATGAGATGCGATATCGCGTTTTAAAAAGCGTCAGAACACTATTGCTACGATACGTAGACAACTGCAAACGCTATTTCCTAGCACGGAAATGTCGCATTTACATGCATTTGAAGTGTATGCGAGGTATACATGACACTTCGCAACGAATATTATATCTTATCACGATATATAGAAATGAGATGCGATATCGCGATTTAAGTAGCATTCGAACTCTATTGCTACGATACGTAGACATCTGCAAACGCTATTTCCAAGCAAGGAATACTCGCACTTACATTCTTTTGAAGTGAATACGAGGTATACATGACACTTCGCAATGAATATCATATCTTATCGTGAAACATGGAAATGAGATGCGATATCGCGATTTAAGAAGCATTAGAACTCTATTGCTACGATACGTAGAAATCTGCAAACGCTATTTCCTAGCAAGCAATAGTCGCATTTACTTTCTTTTGAATTTAATACGAGGTGTACATGACACTTTGCAATGAATATTGTATCTTATCACGAAACATAGAAATGAGATGCGATATCGCGTTTTAAGAAGCATTAGAAATCTATTGCCACGATACGTAGACATCTGATTACGCTATTTCCTAGCAAGGAAGCGTCGCATTTACATTCGTTTGGAGAGAAGACGAGGTATGCATGACACTTCGCAATGAATATTATATCTTATCATGAAACATAGAAGATAGATGGGATATCGCGTTTTAAGAAGCATTAGATCTCTATTGCCTCGATGCGGAGACATCTGCAGACGCTATTTCCTAGCATGGAAGTGTTGCATTTACATTCTTTTGTAGTGAATACGAGGTGTACATGACACTTCGGAATGAATATTATATCTTATTACGAAACATAGAAATGAGATGCGATATCGCGTTTTAAGAAGCATTAGATCTCTATTGCCTCGACGCGTAGAGTTCTGCAGACGCCATATCCTAACATGGGAGTGTCGCATTTACATTCTTTTTAAGTGAATACGAGGTGTACATGACACTTCGCAATGAACATTATATCTTATCATGTGACATATAATTGAGATGCGATATCGCTATTTAAGTAGCATTAGAACTCTATTGCTACGATACGTAGACATCTGCAAACGCTATTTCCTAGCAAGGAAGTGACGCATTTACATTCGTCTGGAGTGAATACGAGGTATACATGACACTTCGCAATGAATATTATATCTTATCATGAAACATAGAAATGAGATGCAATATCGCGTTTTAAGAAGCATTAGAAAACTAATGCTTCGATACGTCGACATCTGCAAACGCTATTTCCTAGCAAGTAAGTGTTGCATTTACAATCTTTTTATGTGAATACGAGGTATACATAACACTCCACAATGAAATTTATATCTTATCACGAATCATAGAAATGGGATGCGATATCCCGTTTTAGGAAGGAGTAGAACTCCGTTGCTTCGATACGCAGACAACTGCAAACGCTCTTTCCTAGCAAGGAAGTGTCGCCATGACATTCATATGAAGTGTATACGAGGTATACATGACACTTCGATATGAATATTATATCTTATCATGAGACATAGAAATGAGATGCGATATCGCGTTTTGAGAAGCATTAGAAATATATTGCTACGATACGTAGACATTTGCAAACTCTATTCCCTCGCAAGGAAGTGTCGCATTTACATTCTTTTGAAGTGAATACGTGTTTACATGACACTTCGCTATGAATATTATATCTTATCATGAAACATTGAAATGAGATGCGATATCGCGTTTTAAGAAGAGTCAGAACTCTAATGCTTCGATACATAGTCATCTGCAAATGCTATTTCCTATAACAAGGAAGTGTCGCATTTACATTCATTTCAAGTGAATACGAGGTATAAGTGACACTTCGCAATGAATATTATACCTTATCATGAAACACAGAAATGAGATGCGATATCGAGTTTCAAGAAGCATTGGAACTCTATTGCTACGGTTCGTAGATATCTGGAGACGCTATTTCCTAGCAAGGATGTGTCGCATTTACATTCATTTGAAGTGAATGCGAGGTATAGATAACAATCAACAATGAATATTATATCTTATCACGAAACATAGAAATGTGATGCGATATGGCGTTTTAAGGAGCATTAGTAGTCTATAGCTTCGATACAGAGATATCTGGGATCGTAATTTCCTAGAAAGGAACCTCCTCGCACCCCCCAGCATCAACCCCTGGACGCATGCAACCAGCCAAGCTCGCCTGCAGAACCAGCAACTGGAAGTGTTCGTGCGCGCATACCTGCACGCGCTCACTCACACCGAGTTCCGCTGCCTCACTCGCACCACCGAGTATACCTGTCTCGCCCGCACCAAGGACGGGCAGCCCTATCTCCCTCGCACCGAGGATTCCGTCCAGCAGGAAGACGTAGCCGCAGCCCATCACCTGAATGGGGTCTTTTCCAATTCGGGTAACAGGATCTGCTAGAACCTATATATTACTTCTAAGCTAGGACATACATACCATATCATGACGCATATATAAGAATTCCTAGATCTAAGTTACACTAAGTAAGATGCGTCCGGCCAGCGGCATGCGCCGCTAGCCCCACCATGAGCCGCGAGTCCCCACTCGCTAGACCGCGCGCTCTCCGCCTCGAGACGCGAGTCCCCCACTCGCGGGACCGCAATCTCCCTACCACGAGCGTCCGCGACCGTAGCTCTCCGCGAACCGAGGAGGTCAGAGACGCGTCTCCAGAGCACACACTCTGACTCGAAATCTCCTACCGAGGAGTCGAAACCTCTAGTTCTAGATCGTTAGCCACCTCAAAGTGGGGTTCAGGCATCGTATTTCTATTTCCATTTTAACTTAGCCTTATTCTTAGAATAATTCCAGTTCTTGTATACTTTAAACCTAGAATATATTTTATTTTTACTTTTACTATATCCAAGTACAAGTTCTTTTACCAAGTCTACTATTTTAACATCCATTAATTTTATCAAGTGTTTACAATACTAGTTCTACCTTTAACATTACATTTAACTACGAATTCTTCCAACGGGTTCCTCCATACAACTGGGGTTGCTCTTCATCAAATTGAAGGAGTATAGATATCGGCTTTGTGACGTTGAGACCGCCGCCTATCCTTCAGATCTTAGTCGAAAGTACAGAAAAACCTGGTGAATGAATCGTGCTTCCGGTTTGCGAAGAACGCGACGTGCAAGTAGCAAGTCCTCGTGTACCAGCGACCTGACTTCGCACCAGCCCAGACGCCGCTTTCCGATGCGACCGTCGACGCTTCCGATCCAGACACCACGACGCATAACGCCGATTCTGCCACATTCAGCATCATCGCTGAATTCCGACCGCAGTCCCCGTTCTTCGCTGGCGACTGATCGAGATTTCCGTAGCAGCCAACAGAACGAAATCCGCTACGATCCCAGCGAACGATCCTCCACGCCGTTTGTACGTACAAATCGAGAGAGAAGTCATCGAAAGGTAGGGTCATTCCCTTATTATCGCGAGTGTTTTCGCTAGTGTCGCGTCAGCCGAAATTGTTGGACCCGGTCATAACGCATTCCCGCGGACCGAAATACCGAAAAATAGGCTCGTGACGTAAAGCCTCCGGAGCAACGGAAAATAGTTTCGCCGGACGTGACACCTCGTATTCACTTCAAAAGAATGTAAATGCGACACATTCTTGTTAGGAAATAGCGTTTGCAGATGTCAACGTATATTAGCAATAGAGAACTAATGCTACTCAAAACGCGATATCGCATCACTTTCCTATGTTTCATGATTAGGTATAATACTCATTGCGAAGTGTCATGTATATGTCGTATTCACTTCAAAAGAATGTAAATGCGACACTTCCATGCTAGGAAATAGAGTTTGCATATGTCTGCGTATCGTAGCGATAGAGTTCTAATGCTTCTTAAAACGCGATATCGAATCTCACATCTATGATTCATGATACGATATAATATTCATTGTGGAATGTTATGTATACCTCGTATTCACTTCAAAAGAATGTAAATGCAACACTTCCTTGCTAGGAAATAACGTTTGCAGATGTCTACGTATATTAGCAATAGAGTTCTAATGCTTCTCAAACGCGTTATCTTATTTCATTCCTATGTTTCATTATAAGATATAATACTCATTGCGAAGTGACATGTATATCTCGTATTCTCATCACAAGAATGTAAATGCGACACTTCCATGCTAGGAAATAGCGTTTGCAGATGTCTACGTATCGTAGCAATAGTGCTCTATCACTACTTAGAACGCGATATCGCGTCTCAGTTCTATGTTTCATGATAAAATATAATATTTATTGCGAAGTGTCACGTATACCTCGTATTCACTTCAAAAGGATGTAAATGCGACACTTCCATGCTAGGAAATAACATTTGCAGATGTCTACGCATCGTAGCAATAGAGTTCTAATGCTTCTTAAAACGCGATATCGAATCACACTTCTATGTTTCATGATAAGATATAATATCCATTGCGAAGTGTCATGTATATCTCGTATTCACTTCAAAAGAATGTAAATGCGACACTTACATGCTAGAAAATAGCGTTTGCATATGTCTACGTATCGTAGTAATAGAGTTCTAATGCTTCTTAAAACGAGATGTCGCATTTCATTCCTATGTTTCGTGATAAGATATAATATTCATTGTGGAGTGTCATGTATATCTCGTATTCACTTCAAAAGAACGTAAATGCGACACTTCCATGCTAGGAAATAGCGTTTGCAGATATCTACGTATCGTAGCAATAGAATTCTAATGCCTCTTAAAACGCGATATCGCATCTCATTTCTATGTTTCATAATAAGATATAATCTTCATTGCGTAGTGTTATGTATACCTCGTCTACATTTCAAAAGAATGTAAATGCCACAGTTCCTGGCTAAGAGATAGCGTTTCCGGATGTCTACCTATCGAAGCAATAAAGTTCTAATGCTTCTTTAAACGCGATATCGCAACTCATTTCTATGTTTCATGATAAGATATAATCTTCATTGCGAAGTGTCATGTATACCTCGTATTCAATTCAAAAGAATGTAAATGTGACACTTCCTTGCTAGGAAACATTGTTTGCAGATGTCTGCATATCGCAGCAATAGAAGACTAATACTTATTAACACGAGATGCCGCATTTCATTTCTATGTTTCGTAATAAGATGTAATATTCATTGTGGAGTGTTATGTATACCTCGTCCTCACTTCAAAAGGATGCATGTGCGACACTTCCTTGCTAGGAAAAAACGTTTGCTGATGTCTACGCATCCTAGCAATAGAGTTCTAGTGCTTCTTAAATCGCGATATAGCATCTCACTTCTATGTTTCCAGAAAAGGTATAATATTCATTGCGAAGTGTCATGTATATCTCGTATCCACTTCAAAAGGATGTAAATGCGACACTTGCATGCTAGGAAATAGCGTTTGCAGATGTCTACGTATCGAAGCAATAGAGTTCTAATGCTTCTTAAAACGCGATATCGAATCTCACTTCGATGTTTCATGATAAGATATTATATTCATTGCGAAGTGTCATATGTACCTCGTATTCACTGCAAAAGAATGTGAGTGCGACACTTCCATGCTAGGAAATGGCGTTTGCACATGTCTCCGCATCGAGGCCATAGAGTTCAAATGCTTCATAAAACGCGATATCGCATCTCATTTCTATGTTTCGTGATAAGATATAATATTCATTGTAAAGTGTCATGTATACTTCGTACTCACTTCAAAAGAATGAAAATGCGACACTTCTATGCTAGGAAATAGCGTTTGCAGATGTCTCCGCATCGAGGCCATAGAGTTCTAATGCTTCTTACAACGCGATATCGCATCTCTCTTCTATGGTTCATGATAAGAAATAATATTCATTGCGAAGTGTCATGTATACCTCGTATTCACTTCAAAAGAATGTAGATGCGACTATTAACTGCTAGGAAATAGCGTTCGCAGATGTCTACGTATAATAGCAATAGATTTCTAATGCTACTTAAATCGCGATATCGCATCTCAATTATATGTCACATGATAAGATATAATGTTCATTGCGAAGTGTCATGTACACCTCGTATTCACTTCAAAAGAATGTAAATGCGACACTTCCATGCTAGGAAATAGCGTCTGCAGATGTCTACGCGTCGAGGCAATAGAGTTCTAATGCTTCTTAAAATGCGATATCCCATCTCTCTTCTATGTTTCATGATAAGATATAATATTCATTGCGAAGTGTTATGTTTTCCTCGTCTACACTACAAATGAATGTAAATGCGACACTTCCCTTCTAAGTAACAGCGTTTGCAGATGTCTACGTATCGTAGAAATAGAGTTCTAATGCTTTTCAAAACGCGAAATCGCATCACATTTCTATGTTTCATGATAAGATATAATATTCACCGCGAAGTGTCATGTATACCTCGCGTACACTTCATATGAATGTCATGGCGACACTTCCTTGCTAGGAAATAGCGTTTGCAGTTGTCTGCGTATCGAAGCAACGGAGTTCTACTCCTTCCTAAAACGGGATATCGCATCCCATTTCTATGATTCGTGATAAGATATAAATTTCATTGTGGAGTGTTATGTATACCTCGTATTCACATAAAAAGATTGTAAATGCAACACTTACTTGCTAGGAAATAGCGTTTGCAGATGTCGACGTATCGAAGCATTAGTTTTCTAATGCTTCTTAAAACGCGATATTGCATCTCATTTCTATGTTTCATGATAAGATATAATATTCATTGCGAAGTGTCATGTATACCTCGTATTCACTCCAGACGAATGTAAATGCGTCACTTCCTTGCTAGGAAATAGCGTTTGCAGATGTCTACGTATCGTAGCAATAGAGTTCTAATGCTACTTAAATAGCGATATCGCATCTCAATTATATGTCACATGATAAGATATAATGTTCATTGCGAAGTGTCATGTACACCTCGTATTCACTTAAAAAGAATGTAAATGCGACACTCCCATGTTAGGATATGGCGTCTGCAGAACTCTACGCGTCGAGGCAATAGAGATCTAATGCTTCTTAAAACGCGATATCGCATCTCATTTCTATGTTTCGTAATAAGATATAATATTCATTCCGAAGTGTCATGTACACCTCGTATTCACTACAAAAGAATGTAAATGCAACACTTCCATGCTAGGAAATAGCGTCTGCAGATGTCTCCGCATCGAGGCAATAGAGATCTAATGCTTCTTAAAACGCGATATCCCATCTATCTTCTATGTTTCATGATAAGATATAATATTCATTGCGAAGTGTCATGCATACCTCGTCTTCTCTCCAAACGAATGTAAATGCGACGCTTCCTTGCTAGGAAATAGCGTAATCAGATGTCTACGTATCGTGGCAATAGATTTCTAATGCTTCTTAAAACGCGATATCGCATCTCATTTCTATGTTTCGTGATAAGATACAATATTCATTGCAAAGTGTCATGTACACCTCGTATTAAATTCAAAAGAAAGTAAATGCGACTATTGCTTGCTAGGAAATAGCGTTTGCAGATTTCTACGTATCGTAGCAATAGAGTTCTAATGCTTCTTAAATCGCGATATCGCATCTCATTTCCATGTTTCACGATAAGATATGATATTCATTGCGAAGTGTCATGTATACCTCGTATTCACTTCAAAAGAATGTAAGTGCGAGTATTCCTTGCTTGGAAATAGCGTTTGCAGATGTCTACGTATCGTAGCAATAGAGTTCGAATGCTACTTAAATCGCGATATCGCATCTCATTTCTATATATCGTGATAAGATATAATATTCGTTGCGAAGTGTCATGTATACCTCGCATACACTTCAAATGCATGTAAATGCGACATTTCCGTGCTAGGAAATAGCGTTTGCAGTTGTCTACGTATCGTAGCAATAGTGTTCTGACGCTTTTTAAAACGCGATATCGCATCTCATTTCGATGTTTCATGATAAGATATAATATTCATTGCGATGTGTCATGTATTCCTCGTATTCACTTCAAAAGAATGTAAATGCGACACTTGCTTCCTAGAAAATAGCGTTTGCAGATATCTACGTATCGTAGCAATAGGATTCCGATGCTTCTTAAAACGTGATTTCGCATCTCATTTCTATGTTTCATGATACGATATAATATTCATTGCGAAGTGTCATGTATGCCTCGTATTCACTTCAAAAGAATGTAAATGCTCCACTTCCTTGCTAGGAAATAGCAAGGAATTCGCAGATTTCTACGTATCGTAGCAATGGGGTTCTAATGCTTCTTAAAAAGCGATATCGCATCTCATTTCTATGTCTCATGATAGGATATAATATTAACTGCGAAGTGTCATGTATACCTCGCATACACTTCAAATGCATGTAAATGCAACATTTCCTTGCTAGGAAATAGCGTTTGCAGTTGTCTACGGATCGTAGCAATAGAGTTCTGGTGCTTCTTAAATCCCGATATCGCATCTCATTTCTATGTTTCATGATAAGATATAATATTCATTGCGAAGTGTCATGTATACCTCGTATTCACTTCAAAAGAATGTAAATGCGCCACTTCCTTGCTAGGAAGTAGCGCTTGCAGATTTCAACGTATCGTAGCAATAGAGTTCTGATGCTTCTTAAAACGCGATATCGCATCCCATTTCTATGTTTCATGGTAAAATATGATATTCATTGCGAAGTGTCACGTATACCTCGTATTCACTTCAAAATAATGTAAATGCGACACTTCCTTGTTAGGAAATAACGTTTGCAGATCTCTACGTATCGGAGCAATGGGGTTCTAATGCTTCTGAAATCGCGATATCGCATCTCATTTCTATGTTTCATGATAGGATGTAATATTCATTGTGGAGTGTAATGTATACCTCGTATTCACTTCAAAAGAATGTAAATGCGACACTTCCTTCCTAGGAAATAGCGTTTGCAGATGTCTCCGTATCAAAGCAATAAAGTTCTAATGCTTCTTAAAACGCGATATTACATCTCATTTCTATGTTTCATTATAAGATATAATATTCATTGCGATGTGTCGTGTATACCTCGCATTCACTCCAATTGAATGTAAATGCTACGCTTCCTTTCTAGGAAATGGCGTTTGCAGATGTCTATATATCGAAGCAAAAGATCTGTAATGCTTCTTAAAATGCGATATCGCATCTCATTTGTATGTTTCATGATATGATATAATATTCTTTGCGAAGTGTTATGTATACCTCATCTACACTTCAAATGAATGTAAGTGCGACACTTCCTTCATGGAAATAGCTTTTCCTGATGTCTACGTATCGAAGCATAGGGTTGTAATGCTTCTTAAAACGCGATATCGCATTACAGTTCTATGCTTCATGATAAGATATAATATTCATTGCGAAGTGTTATGTATACCTCGTCTACAGTTCTAAAGAATGCAAATGCCAAACATCCTTTCTAGGAAATTCTTTTCCAGAAGTCTAAGTATCGTAGCAATAGAGTTCTAATGCTTCTTATAACGGGATATCGTATCTCATTTCTGTGTTTCATGATATGATATAATATTCATTGCGAAGTTTTACGTATTCCTCGACTACCCTTCAAAAGAGTGTAAGTTCCACACATCCTTGTCAGGAATTAGCGTTTCCACATGTCTACGTATCGATGCAATAGAGTTCTAATGCTTCTTAGAACGCTATATCGCATCTCATTTCTATGTTTCATGATAAGATATAGTATTCAATGCGAAGTGTTATGTATACGTCGTCTGCAATTCAAACGAAATTAAATGCCACACTTCCTTGCTAGCAAATAGCATTTCCAGATGTCTAGGTATCGTGGAAATAGAGTTGTAATGCTTCTTAAGACGCGATATCGCATCTCAGATCTATGTTTCATGATAAGATATAATATTCACGGCGAAATGTTATGTATATCTCGTCTACACTACAAAAGAATGTAAATGCCACACTTCCATCTAGGAAATAGCGATTCCAGATCTCTACGTATCGAACCAATAGATTTCCAGTGCTTCTTAAAACGCGATATCGCACCTCATTCCTATGTTTCATGATAAGATATAATATTCATTGGGAAGAGTTACGTATAGCTCGTCTACACTTCAAAGGATTGCGAATTCCAAGCTTCCTTGCTAGGAAGTAGCGTAACGAAGCAATAGAGTTCTAATGCTACTTAAAACGCGATATCGCATCTCATTCCTATGTCTCATGATATGATATAATGTTCATTGCGAAGTGTTATGTATACGTCGTGTACACTTCAAAAGAATGTAAATTGCACACTTCCATCCTAGGAAATGCGTTTCCTTTTGTCCACGTATCGAAGCAATGGAGGAATATTTCCAAGCAAGGAAGTGTGGCATTTACTTTCATTCGGAGTATAGACAAAGTATACATAATACTTCGCATTGAATATTATATCTCATCATGAAACACAAAATTGGGATGCGTTATCGCGTTTAAAGGAGCATTAGAACTCTATTGCTCCGATATGTAGGCATCTAAAAACGCATTTCCAAGCAAGGAAGTGTGATATTCACATTCCTTTGAAGCGTAGACGAGGTATACATAGCACATCGCAATGAATATTATATTACATCATGAAACATAGAAATGAGATGCGATATCGCGTTCTCAAAAGCGTTACAACTCTATTGCTACGATACGTAGACATCTGGAAACGCATTTCCTAGCAAGGAAGTGTTGCATTTACATGCATTTGATGTGAATACGGGGTATACATAACACTCCACATTGAATATTATATCTTATCATGAAACATAGAAATGATATGCGATATCGTGTTTTAAGAAGCACTAGAACTCAACTACTTCGATACGTAGACATATGGAAACGCTATTTCCTAGGAAAGAAGTGTCGCGTTTACATTCAATTGAAGTGTAGACGAGCAATACATAGCACTTCGATATGAATATTATATCTTATCACGAAACATAGAAATGAGATGCGATATCTTGTTTTAAGAAGCTTTAGAATTCTATTGCTTCGATACGTAGACATCTGCAAACGCTACTTAATAGCAGGGAAGTGTCGTATTTACATGCATTTGATGTGAATACGAGGTATACATAACACTCCACATTGAATATTATATCTTATCATGAAACATAGATATGTGATGCGATATCGCGTTTTAAGAAGCGTTAGAAATCTATTGCCACGATACGTAGGCATCTGCAAACGGTATTTCCTGGCAAGGAAGGGCCGCGTTTACATTCTTTTGAAGTGAATGCGTGGTGTACGTGTCACACTTCAATGAATATTATATCTTATCATGAAACATAGAAATGAGATGCGACATCTCGTTCTAAGAAGCATTAGAACTCTAATATTTCGATACGTAGACCTCTGAAATCGCTATTTCCTAGCAAGGAAGAGTCTCATTTACATCCTTTTGAAGTGAATACAAGGTATACATGACACTTCGCAATGAATATTATATCTTATCATGAGACATTGAAGTGTGATGCGACATCTCGTTTTAAGAAGCACTAGAACCCTATAGTTTCGATACGTGGAGATCTGCTAACGCTATTTCCTAGCAACGAAGTGTCGCATTTGCATTCTTTTGAAGTGAATACGATGTATACATGACACTTCGCAATGAATATTATATCTTATCATGAAGCATAGAAATGAGTTGCGATATCGCGTTTTGAGAGGCATTAGATTTATATTGCTACGATGCGTAGACATCTGCAAACGCTATTGCCTAACAAGGAAGTGTCGCATTTACATTCTTTTGAAGTGAATTCGAGGTATACATGATACTTCGCAATGAACATTCTATCTCATCATGAAACACAGAAGTGAGATGCGATATCGCGTTTTAAGATGCATTAGAACCCTATTGTTTCGATGCGGAAACATCTGCAAACGCGATTGCCTAGCATGGAAGTGTCGCATTCACATTCTTTTGAAGTGAATACGAGGTATACATGACACTTCGCAATGAATATTATACCTTGTCATGACACATAGAAGTGAGATGGGACATCTCGTTTTAGGAAGCACTAGAAACCTATAGTTTCGATACGTAGAGATCTGCAAACGCTATTTCCTAGCAAGGAAGTGTCGCATTTACATTCTATTGAAGTGAATACGAGGCATACATGACACTTCGCAATGAATATTATATCTTATCATGAAACATAGAAATGAGATGCGACATCGTGTTTTAAGAAGTGTCAGAAATCTATTTCTACGATACAAAGACATCTGCAAACGCTATTTCCTAGCAAGGAAGTGTCGCATTAACATTCTTCTGAAGTGAATAGGAATTATACATGACACTTCGCAATGAATATTATACCTTATCATGAAACATAGAAGTGAGATGCGAAATCGCGTTTTAAGCAGTATTAGAACTCTATTGCTACGATACGTAGACATCTGCAAGCGCTATTTCCTAGCAAGGAAGTGTCGCACTTACATTCTATTGAAGTGAATACGAGGTATACATGACACTTCGCAATGAATATTATATCTTATCATGAAACATAGAAGTGAGATGCGATATCGCTTTTTAAGAAACATTAGAAATCTATTGCTTGGATACGTAGACACATGCAAACGCTATTTCCTAGCAAGGAAGTGTCGCATTTACATTCTTTTGAAGTGAATAGGAGTTATAAATGACAATTCGCAATGAATATTATACCTTATCATGAAACATAGAAGTGAGATGCGATATCGCGTTTTAAGCAGTATTAGAACACTATTGCTACGATACGTAGATATCTGGAGACGCTATTTCCTAGCAAGGAAGTGTCGCATTTACATTCGCTTGAAAGGAATACGAGGTATACATGACGCTTCGCAATGAATATTATATCTCATCATAAAACGTAGAAATGAGATGCGATATCGCGTTTTAAGAAGTGTCAGAACTCTATTTCTACGATACAAAGACATCTGCAAACGCTATTTCCTAGCAAGGAAGTGTCGCATTTACATTCTTTTGAAGTGAAAACGAGGCATACATGACACATCGCAATGAATATTATATCTTATCATGAAACATAGAAATGAGATGCGACATCGTGTTTTAGGAAGCTTTAGAACTCTGTTGCTTCGATACGTAGACATTTGCAAACGTTATTACCTAGCAAGGAAGTGTCGCATTTACATTCTTTGGAAGTGAATACGAGGTATACATGACACTTCGCAAAGAATATTATATCTTATAATCAAACATAGAAATGAGATGCGATATCGCTTTTTAAGAAGTGTCAGAAATTTATTTCTACGATGCAAAGACATCTGCAAACGCTATTTCCTAGCAAGGAAGTGTCGCATTAACATTCTTTTGAAGTGAATGCGAAGTATACATGACACTTCGCACTGAATATTATATCTTATCATGAAACATAGAAATGCGATGCGATATCGCATTTTAAGAAGCATTAGGGCACTATTGCCTCGTTACGTAGACATTTGCAAACGTTATTACCTAGCAAGGAAGTGTCGCATTTACATTCTTTGGAAGTGAATACGAGGTATACATGACACTTCGCAAAGAATATTATATCTTATAATCAAACATAGAAATGAGATGCGATATCGCGTTTTAAGAAGTGTCAGAAATTTATTTCTACGATGCAAAGACATCTGCAAACGCTATTTCCTAGCAAGGAAGTGTGGCATTAACATTCTTTTGAAGTGAATGCGAGGTATACATGACACTTCGCACTGAATATTATATCTTATCATGAAACATAGAAATGCGATGCGATATCGCATTTTAAGAAGCATTAGGGCACTATTGCCTCGTTACGTAGACATCTGCAAACGCTATTTCCTAGCAAGGAAGTGTCGCATTTACATTCTTTTCAAGTGAATACGAGGTATACATGACACTTCGCAATGAATATTATATCTTATCACGAAAGATAAAGATGAGATGCGATATCGCGATTTAAGTAGCATTAGAACTCTATTGCTACAATACGTAGACATGTGCAAACGCTATTTCCTAGCAAGCAATAGTCGAATTTACATTCTTTTGAAATGAATACGAGGTATACATGACACTTCGCAATGAATATTATATCTTATCATGAAACATAGAAGAGAGGTACGATATCGCGTTTTAAGGAGCATTAGAACTCTATGGCCTCGATGCGGAGACATCTGCAAACGCTATTTCCTAGCATGGAAGGGTCGCACTTACATTCTCTTGAAGTGAATACGAGGTATACATGACACTTCGCAATGAATATTATATCGTATCACGAAACATATAAATGAGATGCGATATCGCGATTTAAGTAGCATTAGAACTCTACTGCTACGATACGTAGACATCTGCAAACGCTTTTTCCTAGCAAGCAATAGTCGCATTTACATTCTTCTGAAATGAATACGAGGTATACATGATACTGCGCAATGAATATTACATCTTATCATGAAATATAGGAATCAGATGCGATATCGAGTTTTAAGAAGCATTGGAACTCTATTGCTACGATTCGCAGATATCTGGAGACGCTATTTCCTAGCACGGAAGTGTCGCATTTACATTCATTTGATGTGTAGACGGGGAATACATGTCACTTCGCAGTGAATATTATATCTTATAATGAAACATAGAAATGAGATGCGATATCCCGTTTTAAGATGCATTGGAACTCTATTATTTCGTTACGTAGACATCTGCAAATCTATTTCCTAGCAAGGAAGTGTCGCATTTACATTCATTTGAGGGGTATGCGAGGTGTAAGTGACACTTTGCAATGAGTATCGTATCTTATCATGAACAATAGAAATGAGATGCGATATCGCGTTTTAAGAAGCTTTAGAACACTATTGCTACGATACGTAGACATGTGAAAACGCTATTTCCCAGCAAGGAAGTGTCGCTTTTACATTCTTTTGAAGTGAATGCGAGCTATACATGTCACTTCGCAATGAATATGATATCTTATTATAAAACATAGAAATGACATGAGATATCGCGTTTTAAGAAGCATTAGATCTCTATTGCTACGATACGTAGTCATCGGCAAACGCTATTTCCTATCATGGATGTGTCGCATTTACATTCTCTTGAAGTGAATACGAGGTATACATGACACTTCGCAATGAATATTATATCTTACCATGAAACATAGAAATGAGATGCAACATTGCGTTTTAAGAAGCATTAGGAATCTATTGCTTCGATACGTAGACATCTGCAAACGCTCTTTTCTAGCAAGGAAGTGTCGCATTTACACTCATTTGAAGTGTATGCGAGGTATTAGTGGCATTTCGCAATGAGAAGTATATCTTATCACGAAACATAGAAATGAGAAGCGATATCGCGTTTTGAGAAGCATTAGAGCACCATTCCTGCGATGTGTGGAAATCTGCAAACGCTATTTCCTGGCAAGGAAGTGTCGCATTTACATTCATTTGAGGTGTATGCGAGGTATAAGTGACATTTCGCAACGAATATTATATCCTATCATTAAACATAAAAATGTGATGCGATATCGCCTTTTAAGAAGCATTAGAACTCAATTGCCTCGATACGTAGACATCTGCAAACGTTATTTCCTAGCAAGGAAGTGTCGCATTTACATTCATTTGAAGTGAGTACGAGGCATACATGACACTTCGCATTGAATATTATATCTTATCACGAAACATATAAATGAGATACGATATCGCGTTTTAAGAAGCATTAGAACTCTATTGCTACGATACGTAGACATCTGAATACGCTATTTCCTAGCAAGGAAGTGTCGCATTTACATTTGTTTGGAGTGAATGCGAGGTATACATGACACTTCGTAATGAATATTATATCTTATCACGAGACATGGTAATGAAATGCGACACCTCGTTTTAAGAAGCATTAGGACTCTTTTGGTACGATACGTAGACATCTGGAAACGCGATTTCCTAGTGAGGAAGTGTGGCATTTGCATTCTTTTGAAGTGCGAAGGAGGTATACATAACGCTTCGCAATGACAATCATATTTTATCATGAAATATAGAAATGAAATGCGATATCGCGTTCTAGGAAGAATTAGAAGTCTATTGCATCGATAAGTAGGCACCTGGAATCTCTATCTCCTAGCAAGGAAGTGTGGCTTTTACATTCTTTTGAAGTGTAGTCGAGCAACACATAATACTTCGCAATGTATATTATATCTTATCATGAAACATAAAAATGAGATGCGATATCGCGATTTAAGTAACATTAGAACTCTATTGCTACGATACGTAGATATCTGCAAACGCTATTTCCTAGCAAGCAATAGTCGCATTTACATTCTTTTGGAGTGAATACGAGGTATACATGGCACTTCGCAATGAATATTATATCTTATCATGAAACGTGGAAAAAAGATGCGATATCGCGTTTTGAGAAGCATTGGAACACTATTGCTACGATACGTACACATCTGCAAACGCTATCTCCTAGCAAGGAAGTGTCGCATTTACATTCATTTGAAGTGAATACGAGGTATAAGTGACACTTCGCAATGAATAATAGATCTTATCATGAAACAAAGAAATGAGATGCGATATCGTGTTTTAAGAAGCTTTAGAACTCTATTGCTTCGATACGTAGACATTTGCAAACGCTATTACCTATCAAGGAAGTGTCTCATTTACATTTTCTAGATGTGAATACGAGGAATACGTGACACTTCGCAATGAATATTATATCCTGTCATGGAACATAGAAATGAGATGCGATATCCCTTTCTAAGAAGCATTAGAACTCTATTGCTTCCGTACGTAGACATCTGAAAACGCTATTTCCTAGCAAGCAAGTGTCGCATTTACAATGTTTTGCAAGGAATTCGATGTATACATGACGCTTCGCAATGAATATTATAACTTATCATAAAACGTAGAAATACGATGCGACATCTCGTTATAAGGACCATTATAACTCTATTGCTTCGATACGTAGACATCTGCAAACGCTATTTCCTAGCAAGGAAGTGTCGCATTTACATTCTTTTGAAGTGTATGCGAGGCACACATGACCCTTCCCAATGAATATTATATCTTATCATGAAACTTAGAAATGAGATGCGATATCGCGTTTTAAGAAGTGTCAGAACTCTACTTCTACGATACGAAGACATCTGCAAACGCCATTTCCTAGCAAGGAAGTGTCGCATTTACATTCTTTTGATGTGAATACGAGGTATACATGACACTTCGCAATGAATATTATATCTTATCATCAAACATAGAAATGAGATGCGATATCGCGTTTTAAGAAGCGTTAGAACTCTATTGCTGCGATACGTAGACATCTGCAAACGCTATTTCCTAGCAAGCAAGTGTCGCATTTACATTCTTTTGAAGTGAATACGAGGTACGCATGACACTTTGCAATGAATATTATATCTTATCACGAAACATAGAAATGGGATGCGATATCCCGTTTTAGGAAGGAGCAGAACTCCATTGCTTCGATACGCAGACATCTGCAAACGCCATTTCCTAGCAAGGAAGTGTCGCCATGACATTCATATGAAGTGTATGCGAGGTATACATGACACTTCGCGATGAATATTATATCTTATCATGAAACATAGAAATGAGATGCGATTTCGCGTTTTGAGAAGCATTAGAACTCTATTGCTACGATACGTAGACATCTGCAAACGCTATATCCTAGGAAGGAAGTGTCGCATTTACATTCATTTGAAGTGTATGCGAGGTTTGCATGCCACTCCGCAATGAATATTATACCTTATCATGAATCATATAAATGAGATGCGATACCGCGTTTTGAGAAGCATTAGAACTGTATTGCTACGATATGTGGACATCTGTAAACACTATTTCCTAGCAAGGAAGTGTCGCATTTACATTCATTTGAAGTGACTACGAGGTATACAATAACACTGCACAATGGATATTATATCTTATCATGAGGCATAGAGGTGAGATGCGATATGTCGTTTTAAGAATCATTAGAACTCTATTGCTTCGATAAGTAGGCATATGGAAACGTAATTTCCTAAAAGTAAGTGTCGCATTTATATTCTTTTGAAGCGAATAGGAGGTATAAATAACACTCCACAATGAATATTATATCCTATAATGAGACATAGAAATGAGATGCTATACCCCGTTTTAAGAAGCATTAGAACTCTATTGCTTCGAAACGTAGATATCTGCAAACGCCTAGCAAGGAAGTGTCGCCTTTTATGACGTCAGGCGTACCGCCTGCCACCCTCAGACGCCGCCCGCCACCCTCGACGGCCACAGATCAGCATCCGCATTTCCTCCAGCATCCGGATCCCCTACACGCTGGCAACCCGCATACTCGCCGCCACGGAACGTGGAGGCGACGCCACACATACGCGAGGGCGGATTCCACCCCACGCTACGAGGATGAGGAGAGCTACGACGCCTACGAACTGGATTCTCCTGCAATCACGTATCCGTACACGCTATTCTCGTACCGACGATATTAGGATAAGCACACTACACACTCATGTACATACATAAACCACAGTCACATCGAAATAAGCAAAGATCTGTAAATATGTATTTATAAATGCGATATAGATTAAGACGCGCTCACGCTCGAGCTTGCGGCCCACGCGCGTGGCTCACCGCGTAACGCGGGCGACCCCACCACGAGCAGTCTCCCCTCTCTCCGCCCACGCGCCGTCCTCACTCTGGGGCCCAGCGATTCGCGCGCCGCGCGACCCGAGGAGGTCGCGGACGCGCCGATCCGACATCAGTATCATTCTTCGATCCGAACAGAGCAATTGGCTCTCAGGCATACGAGCTCGCAGCTCAATGCACCGAACTCATTCGCATCTCCCATAGTGGAGTCTTTATTTTATTCAACTTCCATTTCTCTTATTATACATTACGTAGTAACTTAGATTTAGTGTATTAGGGTATTCAAGTAAGAATATATCTTAGTTTATAACAAGTCAAAGTGTTTATTCTGTTTCAATTACAAATTCTTTTACATTCCATTCCACGGGTACGCTCGCGATTAGTTACTATTTCTATTAAATCATCCTCAACGGTTTTATGGCTGGACGGTTAGAGCGATCCAACGCTTAGCCGCTCTTACTTTATTTCTGTTGTGTCAGGGTATATTGCGCCTAGGCGGATCCGGTAAGCGATAGCGAACCAGCGCTTAGCCGTGCCGTGCTTTACCGAAGTGCAAGGACTTTCGATGAGCTTCGATTTTCGGGTAAAGCGTACACGTCGCGCGGGGAGGAAGGAATTCATCCGTCGGCTTGCGCGTGAATACGTGGGTGGTGCACCCAAATATCCGGACCGTCGCAGAGCTCTTCCGTATCCTGCCAAGGAAGTCTTCGCCGCCGTACGTCCCGTACGAGCCTCCGAGCGCCCGATTCCAGCTTCAATACCGGTTAGCCGGGATCTGCCTACCTGGCGCCTGATTCCAGTCTCCATTCCGCCGTTCTAGCCGTACGCCACCGTTATCCGGGTCACCGCTCCTCGGCGCCTACGCTACCTGGACCGAAAAAGAAGTCAATGAATCAAGAGCATCGAAAGGTAAGTTGCACGTCTTTGTACCCGGTAAATCGAGTCTTGTCCGCCGACGAACCCAGCTCCGCGCAGTTCGCGTCGATATCGGGAACGGCAACGATAAGTGTCCACGTGACGAGCGCTTTCGCGACTTCAGGACGTGACGCGAACATATTTTTGGTGACAGCGGTGGGATTTGCCACGCGTTTGCCCCGGAAATTCTGCCGTTAGGGACGGCGAATTAGACATGGCGACTAGGACTCCACCAGCAAAGACGCGACAACAAGCGCAAAAGGCCGCCGCCATGCAGGAAGCCGATCGCGACAGACGTAAATAACGTTCTCGTTTTCGAAGACGCCGTAAGCGGGCCAATTCCGTGTACCGCATAGCCGAGCACCTCCGCGAAGGCAATAGATACCGCTGCTCCGCGTACCGCTGCATTACTTCAGCAGGTCGAAATGTTACGCCGCGAGTTAGAGTCGATTCGACGTACGCCCGACTTACCACGCGACGATACGGTATCGCTAGATATGCCGCGTTTAGATCCGCAATCAGTTCAAAATTCAAATACGATATCGTACGTACACAGTTCGCAGCATGACGAACTTTCACTTAAGCAGGCACTCGAGGCCGTATCTAATTTTGACGGGCAAAACATTCCCGTTTTGCAATTTACCCGGGCGTGTAAAAGGGCTTACGACCTTATTCCTAATGGTTGCGAGCGTACGTTTACGCGTTTGATCAAGGGTAAGCTTAAAGGTCGCGCATACGCCGCAGTAGAGGATGAACCCTGCCAAACAATATTAGAATTAACGGACATTCTTCGTTGCTCGTTCGGTACCGTTAAATCCGCCGCGCACTATAGGGGCGAACTCGTCAACATTTTCATGTCTACAAACGAACACATTTTAGACTACATTTTCCGCGTTAAGGACTTGAGAAATGCTATTATAGACTGTGACCGTCTCACTCAGCGGGATACTCAAGAGTCTCTCGAATCCGTAAACGAGTTCACGCTACAGTGTTTCAGGGACGGGCTTATCCCTGAAATTAGAATTCAGCTAACGATAAATCCGTGTACTACGTTACAGCAAACGTTTACTCGGGCGCGGGAAATATTCCAAATTCACGAACGCGACTTCAGTCGTGCAACTAAACCGCGACCGCGAGCAGAGTCACGCGAAAAACGCGCCGAAATTATTTGTAATAAGTGCACTAACCCAGGTCACTACGCGACCGAATGTCGGCTTAAAACAGTCCCGCCATACCGATCGCAGGAACACCGGGAAACATACCTGCGTCTCAGGGACGCACCCGTTCCCATTCAGCGCCCCGCGTACGAGCAACCGCGGCAAATTTTTTCTCGGGACGTCTCAAAATTCTGCAAATATTGCAACACTCCAGGACACGATATTGATGAGTGCCGAAAAAGACAATATAATAATAACTTGAACCGGAACTAGGGAAACGATCACGGCCTCCACACCCGCCGCGAGACAGGTCGCGAGGCCGCTTCCAGGGTACGCTCTCTCGCTACGAGCAACACCGACGCGGAATACAACGAGGCGCAGCAGTAAATATAACTGGAAAAACGAGTACGCCTAATGTAGTTTTACAAACGGACCTTTTAGTCGCGCCAACGCGATTTATGATCGACACCGGGTCGGAGATCAATATTATAAAAAAATCTGCTTTGAAAACATCCGCGCGCATAGATACCGCGGAAATAGTGGTGATAACGGGAGTCACAGACGGAAAGACCGCTACCTTAGGGACGGTGAATCTAGTAATTTTCAACCGCGTCGTTCCGTTTAACGTCTTTGGGGACAACTTTCCCCTTAAGACCGAAGGAATTCTCGGTTCGGGTTTCTGCGCGGGCGCGGAGATCTCGTTCCTCAAAAAATTTATTAGATGGAACGGAAAAGAAATTCCATTCGAAAAAGATGTAGAATCACTCGAAGAAACGACGACGCGACCGGAATCCACTCCTTCGTTATCGCCGGAAAACAAACAAGCGCCGCGCCAGAGATCCGCTCCCTCTCCGCCGCCGCAGTCTTCGCCTAGAGTATCAGCTTCTCCGAGACGCAATGCTCCGGCGAAGCATAAACAAACTATACCGAAGAAAGCCTCTTCTCCGAAGCCCAGGGATCAGATCGCGATTCCCCCGCGATCGAATATCGGAGTTAAGGTTCGCGTTTCCAACACAAACCTTCCGGAAGGTATAATTCCGCGGTTAGATTTAGAGCCGGGAATCTTCTTTGGAAACGCCCTGGTAAGAGTCATACGCGGTAGAATCGTCACCCGAATAATTAATTCGTCAGATCGCACGGTCCAAATCACGCTACCCGATGTAACACTGGAACCAGCTCGAACCATGGCTCCCCTCCACTGGGAGGAGAGTCCGCTGCTATTTCCGGTTTTCGCAAAATCCAGTGTCTCCGAATCCACTGTTTCTAATTCCTCTGTATCCGCCGTACCGACCGGCGCATCCCGAAAAAGGGAAATTTTAAATTCGAAATCAAATTCAGAGTCAGACTCGACGAACGAAACTCCTCCATTGCACTGCAAAATAGCCAACGTGCAAAAGATCTCCTATGCGCAAGCGGTCGGTAACCGCACAAAGCGAGTTCCAAAATCGGAAACGCCGCCATCGCCGAAATCCGTCGATCTGTCTAAACCTCGCCTAGAACGAATTCTCGAACTCCTCCGTCTCGATCATTTAAACTCCGAAGAAAAGGATCACGTCATTCGCCTCGTCCATAGCGCGCAGCAACTTTTCCACATCGAAGGCGATAAACTAGGGCATACGTCGGCCACTACGCACAAAATCCCGACGATCGACGATCGCCCGATTAATGTTAAACAATATCGCTTTCCACCGGCGCATAAGGAGGAGATTCGGCGACAGGTCGATAAGCTTTTACAAAAGGAGATCATCTCTCCTTCGAAATCACCGTACAATTCACCACTGCGGGTCGTGCCCAAGAAGCCAGACTCCTTGGGCAACAAGCAGTGGCGAGTGGTAATAGATTATCGCGCTCTGAACGAGAAGTCCATAGCCGACGCGTATCCCCTCCCCTGTATCACCGAAATCTTAGATCAGCTCGGGCGCGCGAAATATTTCAGCACATTTGATCTCGCGAGCGGGTTCCATCAAATACCTATGGAACCCGCTGACATTCCAAAAACCGCATTTTCCACGCCTCACGGACATTATGAGTTTAAGAGGATGCCGTTCGGTTTGAGAAATGCGCCCGCGACGTTTCAAAGGCTAATGGACAACGTTTTCTCGGGTCTTCAGGGTAACGAAATTTTTGTAAATCTGGACGATATAGTCATATATGCGAGCTCTCTTCAGGAACATAAAGCAAAATTCGAGAAACTAACGCAACGGTTGAAAGATGCCAATTTAGTGTTACAAACGGACAAATGCGAGTTTCTGAGGAGAGAAGTCACTTACCTGGGACATATAATTAGCGAGCACGGCATAAAACACGATCCCGCCAAAATAAGCGCGGTAAAAAACTTTCCACGACCTCAAAACGCGAAACAAATTAAGCAATTTCTCGGGCTCGCGGGCTATTATAGGCGATTCATCGCGAACTTTTCGCAGATAGCTAAACCACTAACGAATTCACTAAAAAAAGACGCGCCTTTCACATGGCAATGAACAGGAAAATTCATTCGTAAAACTTAGAGACTGCCTATGCGAGGTCCTTATACTACAATACCCTAATTTCAAACAGCCATTTGTTATAACTACCGATGCGTCCGCCGAAGCGATCGGCGCCATTCTAAGTCAGGGGCCGATAGGCCGCAATTTGCCAATTGCGTATACGTCACGGTTATTGAACACAGCGGAACGGAATTATTCTACTATCGAGAAGGAGTGTCTGGCGATAGTCTACGCTGTCCACTATTTCCGGCCGTACATATACGGTAACCAGTTTAAACTTGTTACCGATCATCGACCGTTAGTGTGGATGAACTCGGTCAAAGACCCATCCAGCAGGCTCGTGCGTTGGAGATTTAAACTCGCCGAATTCGATTATGAGATGGTTTATAAGAGCGGAAAAACTAACCTTAATGCGGACGCACTGTCGCGAAACCCGGTTCAAATTTTTCCGCTCTCCCATAGCCATGACTCCGAGGACGACATCTTTGACGTTTCTCCTCAAATTCGTAAGAAATACTCCACTCCAGCGCCACCTCCTTCTCCGGTAACGTCGGAAACTAACTTACCAACTTCGAGTAATCCCTTCTCTACCGACAACAGTCCAATTACCTACATTCCTGCGCCATACGAGCATATCAGGCGCGAGCCATTATTTCAAATCAGCCGAGACTCAATTTCGACGAGACGAGACAACCTGGTCGTGTTCGTTACACAATCAGGACACCCATACGATACGGGTGCCAAGGATCTCGAGAGAGCCGGCAAATTTATTCCTCATAAAAACCTCACACTTTCCAAAGCAAAAGTCGTGAAAATCGAACAGGAATTCCAAATTCAACTACCAATCCTCGAACATCCTAGTCGAACAGTCGACTTCCAAATAGCCATCGAAACCTTCCGTTCACTTTACGATGTAGTGAGCGAACTCCAACTATCTTCCTTCAGCATAGCGCAAACATCCATCGACTCCATCTCCTGGTCCAGAATCCAGAAAGTACTCCAAGATTTATTCGATGAAACAGACGTTCACATCACAGTCTGCCAGGGACTGATCCGAACACCTTCAATCGAAGATCGATTGAAAATTATCAAAGAAAACCACGACTCGCCTGTCGGAGGTCACAAGGGGGTCAATAAAACTTACTTCCGCATTAGGCAACAGTATTTTTGGCCTAATATGAAGAATCAGATTCAGGAGTACATTGGCAAATGTAAGAGTTGCCACACTGAAAAATTAGTCAGGATCAAAACCAGGCAACCTATTACCTTAACAGACATCCCTGGCAGGGCTTTTGATAGAATTTCTATGGATGTGATGGGTCCCCTTCCCGAAACACCCGAAGGTTTCATTAATATATTAACCGTCCAGGACCTCCTTACCAAATACTCCATCGCCGTTCCTTTAAAATCAACGACCGCAGTCGACATTGCCGACGCACTAATAAGGGAGTTTATCTGCAAATTTGGATGCCCGAAAGGCATTCTCACTGATCAGGGCTCAAATTTTATAAACAGTTTAATCAAAGCTATTGCCATCAAGTTTCGTATCAAACAGTATAAGTTTACCGCATTCCATCCGCAAACGAACGGGTCTGTTGAGAGATCCCACCAAGTCTTGGCCGAGTAATTGAAACATTATATCGAGTCGAGTAACAATTGGGAAAAGTGGTTGCCGTATGCACTGTTTTCGTACAATACCAGCGTACACGAGGGAACGCAAATACGCCACACGAATTAGTGTTCGGTAGAATAGCGAGGACACCATCCGCCACTCCTTTCCAAGATAATTCCGAGTACGAGACGTATAGCGACTACCTCATAGAACTACATGAAAGAATTTCTAAATCGCAAGAATTACCCAGAGCCAATCTAGATAACGCGAAGCGTAGGTCAAAATATTACTACGATCGAAACCTAAATGTTAAAAATTTCGAGGTGGGACAGTGGATTTACCTTCTCAAAGAACCAAATAAACACAAATTTCAATCGCAATATTCCGGACCATATAGAAACCGCGAAATTTTAAGCAATAGTAATGTAAAATTAAATGTAAAAGGCCGACACAATTTCGTCCATACCAACAAAATCAAATTATGTAAGAGAATGCACAGTATGTATACCGCGGGTATGAGTGAGAGAGAAATGAAAAGGACTGAACTGAGAGATAGTAAACATAGTGAATTCGAAACAAACGCTACACGTGAAAGTGATACTAGTTCCTCCAGTTCCGATGATACTCGCAACCGTAGACTAGCAGCCAAACGATCTCGACAGGACGAGCCAGGCGAGATGTTCCACCATTCCGAGGCCTCCAGACCAGACAAGAGATCTCGGCATTGCCGAGATTCTTTCTCCAAGGGGGGTGGTGTGACGTCAGGCGTACCGCCTGCCACCCTCAGACGCCGCCCGCAACCCTCGACGGGCACAGATCAGCATCCACATCTCCTCCAGCATCCGGATCCCCTACACGCTGGCAACCCGCATACTCGCCGCCACGGAACGGGGAGGCGACGCCACACATACGCGAGGGAGGATTCCACTCCACGCTACGAGGATGAGGAGAGCTACGACGCCTAGAGCATCCAAAGGTAAGGTGCACGTCTTTGTACCAGGTAAATCGAGTCTTGTCCGCAGACGAACCCAGCTCCGCGCAATTCGCGTCGATTTCGGGAACGGCTACGAAAAGTGTCCACGTGACGAGCGCTTTCGCGACTTCAGGACGTGACACTTCAAACGAATGTAAATGCGAATCTTCCCTGCTAGGAAATAGCGTTTGCAGATGTCTCCGTATCGTTGCAACAGAGCTCTAAAGCTTCTTAAATCGCGATATCGCATCTCATTTCTATTTTGCATGATACGATATAATATTCATTGACAAGTGTAATGTATACCTCGCGTACACTTTAAATGAATGTAAATGCGACACTTCCATGCAAGGAAATAGCGTTTGCAGATGTCAACGTATCGTAGCAATAGAGTTCTAATGCTTCTTAAATCGAGATGTCGCATTTCATTGATATGATTCGTGATAAGATATAATATTCATTGCGAAGTGTCATGTATACCTCGTATTCATTTCAAAAGAATGTAAATGCGACACTTCCATGCTAGGAAATAGCGTTTGCAGATGTCTACGTATCACAGCAATAGAGTACTAATGCTTCTTAAAACGAGATGTCGTATTCCATTTCTATGTTTCGTAATAAGATATAATATTCATTGTGTAGTGTTATGCATACATAGTATTCACTTCAATGGAATGTAAGTGCGACATTTCCATGCTAGGAAATAGCGTTTGCAGATGTCTACGTATCGCAGCAATAAAGTTCTAATGCTTCTTAAAACACGATATCGCATCTCACTTCTATGTTTCATAATAAGATGTAATATTCATTATAGAGTGCTATGAATACCTCGTATTCACTTCAAAAGAATGTAAATGCGACACTTCCCTGCTAGGAAATATTGTTTGCAGATGTCTACGTATCGTAGCAATAGAGTTCTAATGTTCCTTAAAACGAGATGTCGTATTTCATTTCTATGCTTCGTCATAAGATATAATATTCATTGTGTAATGTTATGTATACCTCGTATTCACTTCAATGGAATGTAAGTGCGACATTTCCTTGCTTGGAAACAGAGTTTGCAGATGTCTACGTATATTAGCAATAGAGTTCTAATGCTTCTCAAAACGCGTTATAGCAACTCATTCCTATGTTTCATGATAAGATATAATATTCTTTGAGATGTGTCATGTATATCTCGTATTCACTTCAAAAGAATGTAAATGCGACACTTCCATGCTAGGAAATAGCGTTTGCAGATGTTTACGTATCGTAGCAATAGAGTTCTTATGCTTCCTAAAACGCGATATCGCATCTCACTTCTATGTTTCATGATAAGATATAATATTCATTGCGAAGTGTCATGTATACCTCGTATTCACTTCAAAAGAATGTAAAAGCGACACTTCCATGCTAGGAAATAGCGTTTGCAGATGTCTACGTATCGTAGCAATAGAGTTCTAATGCTTCTTAAAACGAGATGTCGCATTTCATTTCTATGTTTCGTGATAAGTTATAATATTCATTTTGGAGTGTTATGTATACCTCGTATTCACTTCAAAGGAATGTAAATAGGACACTTCCTTGCTAGGAAATATTGTTTGCAGATGTCTACGTATCGAAGCAATAGATTTCTAATGCTTCTTAAAACGCGATATCGCATCTTACATCTGTGTTTCATGATAAGATATAATTTTCATTGCGAAGTGTCATTTATACCTCGTATTCACTTCAAAAGAATGTAACTGCGACACTTCCATGCTAGGAAATATCGTTTGCAGATGTCTACGTATCGTAGCAATAGATTTCTAATGCTTCTTAAAACGACATATTGCATTTCATTTCTTTATTTCGTGATAAGATATAATATTCATTGTGGAGTGATATGTATACCTCGTATTCACTTCAAGAAAATGTAAATACGACACTTCCTTGCTAGGAAATATTGTTTGCAGATGTCTACGTATCGTAGCAATAGAGTTCTAATGCTTCTTAAAACGCGATATCGCATCACACTTCTATGTTTCATGATAAGATATAATATTCATTGCGAAGTGTCATGTATACCTCATATTCACTTCACAAGAATGTAAGTGTGACACTTACATGCTAGGAAATAGCGTTTGCAGATGTCTACGTATCGTAGCAATAGAGTTCTAATGCTTCTTAAAACGAGATGTCGCATTTCATTTCTATGTTTCGTGATAAGATATAATGTTCATTGCGGAGTGTTATGTATACCTCGTATTCACTTCAAGAGAATGTAAATGCGAAACTTCCTTGCTAGTAAATATTGTTTGCAGATGTCTACCTATCGAAGCAATAGAGTTCTAATACTTCTTAAAACGAGATGTCGCATTTCATTTCTATGTTTCGTGATAAGATATAATATTCATTGTGGAGTGTTATGTATACCTCGTATTCATTTCAAAAGAATGTAAATGCGACACTTGCATGCTAGGAAATAGCGTTTGCAGATGTCTACGTATCGAAGCAATAGAATTCTAATGCTTCTTAAAACGCGATATCAAATCTCACTTCTATGTTTCATGATAAGATATTATATTCATTGCGAAGTGTCATGTATACCTCGTATTCACTTCAAAAGAATGTAAATGCGACACTTTCATGCTAGGAAATAGCGTTTGCAGATGTCTACGTATCGTAGCAAGAGTGTTCTAATGCTCCATAAAACGAGATGTCGCATTTCATTTCTATGCTTCGTGATAAGATATAATATTCATTGCGAAGTGTCATGTATACCTCGTATTCACTTCAAAAGAATGTAAATGCGACACTTCCTTGCTAGGAAATAGCGTTTCCAGATGACCACGTATCGAAAGAAGAGAGTTCTAATACTTCTTAAAACGAGATGTCGCATCTCATTTCTATGTTTCATGATAAGATATAATATCCATCACGAAGTGTCATGCATACCTCGTATTCACTTCAACGGAATGTAAATGCGACACTTCCATGCTAGGAAATAGCGTTTGCAGATGTCTACGTATCGTAGCAATAGAGTTTTAATGCTTCTCAATACGCGATATAGCACCTCATTCCTATGCTTCATGATAAGATATAATATTCTTTGCGAAGTGTCATGTATACCTCGTATTCACTTCAAAAGAATGTAAATGCGACACTTCCTTGCTAGGAAATAGCGTTTCCAGATGACCACGTATCGAAAGAAGAGAGTTCTAATACTTCTTAAAACGAGATGTCGCATCTCATTTCTATGTTTCATGATAAGATATAATATCCATCACGAAGTGTCATGCATACCTCGTATTCACTTCAACGGAATGTAAATGCGACACTTCCATGCTAGGAAATAGCGTTTGCAGATGTCTACGTATCATAGCAATAGAGTTTTAATGTTTCTCAATACGCGATATAGCACATCATTCCTATGCTTCATGATAAGATATAATATTCTTTGCGAAGTGTCATGTATACCTCGCATTAACTTCAGAAGAATGTAAATGCGGCACTTCCATGCTAGGAAATAGCGTTTGCAGATGTCTACGCATCGTAGCTTTAGAGTTCTAATGCTTCCTAGAACGCGACATCGCATCTCACTTCTATGTTTCGAGATAAGATATAAAATACATTGCGAAGTGTCATGTATACCTCGTATTATTTTCAAAAGAATGTAAATGCGACACTTCCTCGTTAGGAAATATCGTTTCCAGATGACCACGTATCGAAAGAATAGAGTTCTAATACGTCTTAAAACGAGATGTCGCATCTCACTTCTATGTTTCATGATAAGATATAATATTCATTGCGAAGTGTCATGTATACCTCGTATTAACTTCAAAAGAATGTAAATGCCACACTTCCATGCTTGGAAATAGCGTTTGCAGATGTCTACGTATCGTAGCAATAGAGTTCTAATGCTTCTTAGAACGAGATGTCGCATTTCATTTCTATGTTTCGTGATAAGATATAATAATCATTATGCAGTGTTATGTATACCTCGTATTCGCTTCAGAAGAATGTAAACACGACACTTCCATGCTAGGAAATATTGTTCGCAGATGTCTAGGTATCGTAGCAATAGAGTTCTAATGCTTCTTAAAACGAGATGTCGCATTTCATTCCTATGTTTCGTGATGAGATATAATATTCATTTTGGAGTGTTATGTATACCTCGTATTCACTTCAAAAGGATGTAAATGCGACACTTCCTTGCTAGGAAATAGCGTTTCCAGATGACTACGTGTCGAAACAATAGATATCTACTGATTCTTAAAACGCGATATCACATCCCACTTCCATGTTTCATGATAAGATATATTATTCATTATGGAGTGTTATGTATACCTCGTATTCACGTCAGAAGAATGTAAATGCGACCCTTCCATGCTAGGAAATAGCGTTTGCAGATGTCTACGTATCGTAGCAATAGAGTTCTAATGCTTCTTAGAACGCGATATCGTATCTCACTTCTATGTTTCATGATAAGATATAATATCCATTGCGAAGTGTCATGCATACCTCGTATTCACTTCAATGGAATGTAAATGCGACACTTCCATGCTAGGAAATAGCTTTTGCAGATGTCTGCGTATCGTAGCAAGAGAGTTCTAATGCTTCTTAAAACGAGATGTCGCATTTCATTTCTATGTTTCGTGATAAGATATAATATTCATTGTGGACTGTTATGTATGCCTCGTTATCACTTCAATGGAATGTAAATGCGACACTTCCATGCTAGGAAATATTGTTCGCAGATGTCTACGTATCGAAACAATAGAGTTCTAATGCTTCTTAAAACGCGATATCACGTTACATTTCTATGTTTAATGATAAAATATAATATTCATTGCGAAGTGTCATGTACACCTCGTATTCACTTCAAAGGAATGCAAATGCGACACTTCCATGCTTGGAAATAGAGTTTCCAGATGTCTACGTATCGTAGCAATAGTGACCTTATGCTTGTTCAAACGCCCTATCGCGTCTCATTTCTTTGTTTCATGATAAGAAATAATATTCATTCCGATGTGTTATGTATACCTCGCATACACTTCAAAAAAATGTAAATGCCACACTTCCTTGCTAGGAAATATAGTTTCCAGATGTCTACGTATCGAAGCAATAGAATTCTGAAGCTTCTTAAAAAGCGATATCGCATAGCAGTTCTATGTTTCATGATAAGATATAATTATTCATTGCGAAGTGTTCTGTATACCTCGCCTACACTTCAAAGAATGTAAATGCCAAACTGCCTTGCTAGGAAATATCATTTTCAGATTCCTACATATCGAAGCAATAGAGTTGTAATGCTTCTTAAAACGCGATAACGCATTTCAGTTTTATGTTGCATGATAAGTTATTATATTCACAGCGAAGTGTTATGTATACCTCGTACACACTTCAAATGAATATAAATGCCACACTTCCCTGCTAGGGAATAGCGGTTCCAGATTTCTACGTATCGAAGATATAGGGCTGTAATGCTTATTAAAACGCGACATCGCATCTCAGTCCTGTGTATCACGACAAGATATAATATTCATAGCGAAGAGACATGTATACCTCGTCTACACTTCAAAAGAATGCAAATGCAACACTTCCTTGCTAGGAAATGCGTTTCGAGATGTCTACTTATCGAAGCAATAGAGTTCCAATGCTTCCTTAAACGCGATATCGCATCTCAATTCTATGGTTCATGATAAGATATAATAGTCATTGCGAAGTGTTATGTATACCTCGTCTACACTTCCAAGGAATGTAAATGCCACACACCCTTGGTAGGAAATGCGATTCCAGATGTTTGCGTATCGAAGCAACAGAGTTCTAATGCTTCTGAAAACGCGATATCGCATCTCATTTCTATGTTGCATGATAAGATATAATATTTATTGCGAAGTGTTGTTCATACCTCGTCTACACTTCAAAAGTATGTAAATGCCACACTTCCTTGCTAGGAAAGAGCGTTTCCAGTTGTTTACTTATCGGAGCAATTGAGTTCTAATGCTACTTAAAATGCGATATCGCATCTTATTTCTATGTTGCATGATAACATGTAATATTCATTGCGAAGTGTTATTCATACCTCTTCTACACTACAAAAGAATGTAAATGCAACACTTCCTTGCTAGGGAATAGCGTTTCCAGATGTCTGCGTATCGAAGCAATAGTGTTCTAATGCTTCTGTAAACGTGATATCGCATCTCATTCCTATGTTTCATGATAATATATAATTCTCATGGCGAAGTGTCATGTGTACCTCGAATTCACTTCAAAAGAATGAAAATGCGACACTTCCTTGCTAGGAAATAACGTTTGCAGATGTCTACGTACATTAGCAATAGAGTTCTAATGCTTCTTAAAACGCGATATAGCATCTCACTTCTATTTTTCGTAATAAGATGTAATATTCATCGTGGAGTGTTATGTACACCTCGTACTCACATCACAAGAATGTAAATGCGACACTTCCATGCTAGGATATAGCGTTTGCAGATGTCTACCTATCGTAGCAATAGAGTTCTAATTCATCACAAAACGCGATATAGCAACTCATTCCTATGTTTCACGATAAGATATAATATTCATTGCGAAGTGTCATGTATATCTCGTATTCACTTCAAAAGAATGTAAATGCGACACTTCCATGCTAGGGAATAGCGTTTGCAGATGTCTACGTTTCGTAGCAATGGTGTTCTAATGCTTCTTAGAACGCGATATCGCATCTCACTTCTATGTTTCATGATAAGATATAATATTCATTGCGAAGTGTCATGTATGTCTCGTATTCACTTCAAAGGATTGTAAATGCGACACTTCCATGCTAGGAAATAGCGTTTGCAGACGTCTACGTGTCATAGCAATAGTGATCTAATACCTCTTAGAACGTGATATCGCATCTCACCTGTATGTTTCATGATAAAATATAATATTTATTGCGAAGTGTCATGTATACCTCGTGCTCACTTCAAAAGGATGTAAATGCGACACTTCCATGCTAGGAAATATTGTTTGCAGATGTCTACGTATCGTAGCAATAGTGTTCTAATACCTTTTAGAACGTGATATCGCATCTCACTCCTATGTTTCATGATAAAATATAATATTTATTGCGAAGTGTCATGTATACCTCGTATTCACTTCAAAAGGATGTAAATACGACACTTCCATGATAGGAAATATTGTTTGCAGATGTCTACGTATCGTAGCAATAGAGTTCTAGTGCTTCTTAAATCACGATATCGAATCTAATTTCTATGTTTCGTGATAAGGTATAATATTCATCGCGAAGTGTCATGTATACCTCGTATTAACTTCGAAAGAATGTAAATGCGACACTTCCTTGCAAGGAAATGTTGTTTGCAGATATCTACGTATCGTAGCAATAGAGTTCTAATGCTTCATAAAACGAGAAGTCGTATTTCATTTCTATGTTTCGTAATAAGATATAGTATTCATTGTCGAATGTTATGTATACCTCGTACACAATTCAAAAGAATGTAAATGCGACACTTCCTTGCTAGGAAATAACGTTTGCAGATATGTACGTATATTAGCAATAGAGTTCTAATGCTTCTCAAAACGCGACATAGCATCTCATTCCTATGTTTCATTATAAGATATAATACTCATGGCGAAGTGTCATCTGTACCTCGTACTCACTTCAAAAGACTGTAAATGCGACACTTCCATGCTAGGAAATAGCGTTTGCAGATGTCTACGTATCGTAGCAGTAGAGTTCTAATACTTCTTAAAACGCGATATCGCATCTCACTTCTATGTTTCATGATAAGATATAATAATCATTGCGAAGTGTCATGTATACCTCGATTTCACATCACAAGAATGTAAATGCTACCTTTCCGTGCTAGGAAATATTGTTTGCAGATGTCTACGTATCACAGCAATAGAGTACTGTTGCTTCTTAAAACGAGATGTCGTACTTCATTTCTATGTTTCGTGATAAGGTATAATATTCATTTTGGAGTGTTACGTATACCTCGTATTCACTTCAAAAGAATGTAAATGCGAGACTTCCATTCTATGTAATAGCGTTTTCAGATGTCTACGTATCGTAGCAATAGAATTCTAATGCTTCTTAAAACGCGATATCGCAACACATTCCTATGTTTCATGATAAGATATAATACTCATTGCGAAGTGTCATGTATACCTCGTACTCACTTCAAAAGAATATATATGCGACACTTCCATGCTTGGAAATATCGTTTGCAGATGTCTACGTATCGTAGCAATAGAGTTCTAATGCTTCTTAAAACGCGATATCGCATCACACTACTATGTTTCATGATATGATATACTATCCATTGCGAAGTGCCATTTATACCTCGTATTCACTTCTAAAGTATGTAAATGCGACACTTCCTTGCTAGGAAATAACATTTGCAGATGTCTACGCATCGTAGCAACAGAGTTCTAGTGCTTCTTAAATCGCGATATCGCACCTCACTTCTATGTTTCATGATAGGATATAATATTAATTGCGAAGTGTCATGTATACCTCGTATTCACATCAAAAGAATGTGAATGCGACACATCCATGCTAGGGAATAGCGTTTGCAGATGTCTACGTATCGTAGCAATAGAGTTCTAACGCTTCTTAAAACGAGATGTTGCATTTCATTTCTATGTTTCGTGGTAAGTTATAATATTCATTTTGGAGTGTTATGTATACCTCGTATTCACTCCAAGAGAATGTAAATGCGACACTTCCTTGCTACGAAATATTGTTTGCAGATGTCTACGTATCGTAGCAATAGAGTTCTAATGCTTCTTAAAACGCGATATCGCATCACACTTCTATGTTTCATGATAAGATATAATATCCGTTGCCAAGTGCCATGTATACCTCGTATTCACTTCTAAAGAATGTAAAAGCGACACTTCCATGCTAGGAAATAGCGTTTGCAGATGTCTTTGTATCGTAGCAACAGTGTTCTAGTGCTTCTTAGAATGAGCAGTCGTATTTCATTTCTTTCATTTCTTTCATTTCTATGTTATGTATACCTCGTATTCACTTCAAAAGAATGTAAATGCGACACTTCCTTGCTAGGAAATATTGTTTGCAGATGTTTACGTATCGTAGCAATAGAGTTCTAATCCTTCTTAGAACGCGACATCGCGTCTCACTTCAATGCTTCATGATAAGACATAATATTCATTGCGAAGTGTCATGTCTACCTCGTAGTCACTTCATAAGAATGTAAATACTACACTTCCTAGCTAGGAAATATTGTTTGCAGATGTCTACGTATCGTAGCAATAGAGTTCTAATGCTTCTTAAAACGCGATATCGCATCACACTTCTATGTTTCATGATAAGATATAATATCCATTGCGAAGTGCCATGTATACCTCGTATTCACTTCTAAAGAATGTAAATGCGACACTTCCATGCTAGGAAATATCGTTTGCAGATGCCTACGTATCGTAGCACTAGAGTTCTAATGCTTCTTAAAACGAGATGTCGCATTTCATTTCTATGTTTCGTGATAAGTTATAATATTCATTTTGGAGTGCTATGTATACCTCGTATTCACTTAAAGAGAATGTAAATGCGACACTTCCTTGCAAGGAAATATTGTTTGCAGATGTCTACGTATCGTAGCAATAGAGTTCTAATGCTTCTTAAAACGAGATGTCGCATTTCATTTCTATGTTTCGTGATAAGATATAATATTCATCGTGGAAAGTTATGTATACCTCGATTTCACTTCACAAGAATGTAAATGCGACACTTCCTTGCTACGAAATATTGTTTGCAGATGTCTACGTACATTAGCAATAGAATTCTAATGCTTCTCAAGACGCGATATCGCATCTCATACCTATGTTTCATTATAAGATATAATAATCATGGCGAAGTGTCATGTGTACCTCGTACTCACTTCAAAAGAATGTAAATGCGACACTTCCATGCTAGGAAATAGAGTTTGCAGATGTCTACGTATCGTAGCGATAGAGTTCTAATGCTTCTTTAAACGCGATATCGCATCTCACTTCTATGTTTCATTATAAGATATAATACTCATTGCGAAGTGACATGTATATATCGTATTCACTTCAAAAGAATGTAAATGCCACACTTCCATGCTAGGAAATTGCGTTTGCAGATGTCTATCGTATCGTAGCAATAGTGTTCTATTACTTCTTAGAACGCGATATCGCGTCTCACTACTATTTTTCATGATAAAATATAATATTTATTGCGAAGTGTCATGTATACCTCGTATTCACTTCAAAAAAATGTAAATGCGACACTTCCATGCTTGGAAATATTGTTTGCAGATGTCTACGTATCACAGCAATAGAGTACTGATGCTTCTTAAAACGAGATGTCGTATTTCATTTCTATGTTTCGTGATAAGATATAATATTCATTTTGGAGTGTTACGTATACCTCGTATTCACTTCAAAAGAATGTAAATGCGACACTTCCATTCTAGGTAATGGCGTTTACAGATGTCTACGTATCGTAGCAATAGAATTCTAATGCTTCTCAAAACGCGATATCGCATCTCACTTCTATGTTACATGATAAAATATAATATTTATTGCGAAGTGTCATGTATACCTCGTATTCACTTCAAAAGGATGTAAATGCGACACTTCCATGATGGGAAATATTGTTTGCAGATGACTACGTATCGTAGCAATAGAGTTCTAGTGCTTCTTAAATCACGATATCGAATCTAATTTCTATGTTTCGTGATAAGGTATAATATTTATCTAGAAGTGTCATGTGTACCTCGTATTCACTTCAAAAGAATGTAAATGCGACACTTCCATTCTAGGTAATAGCGATTGCAGATGTTTTTGTATCGTAGCAACAGAGTTCTAGTGCTTCTTAGAATGAGCAGTCGTATTTCATTTCTTTGTTTCGTAATAAGATATAATATACATGGTGGAATGTTATGTATACCTCGTATTCACTTCAAAAGAAAGTAAATGCGACACTTCCTTGCTCGGAAATATTGTTTGCAGATGTTTACGTATCGTAGCAATAGAGTTCTAATGCTTCTTAGAACGCGATATCGCGTCTCACTTCAATGCTTCATGATAAGACATAATATTCATTGCGAAGTGTCATGTCTACCTCGTAGTCACTTCATAAGAATGTAAATACTACACTTCCTAGCTAGGAAATATTGTTTGCAGATGTCTACGTATCGTAGCAATAGAGTTCTAATGCTTCTTAAAACGAGATGTCGCATTTCATTTCTATGTTTCGTGATAAGTTATAATATTCATTTTGGAGTGTTATGTATACCTCGTATTCACTTCAAGAGAATGTAAATGCGACACTTCCTTGCTAGGAAATAGCATTTGCAGATGTCTACGCATCGTAGCAATAGAGTTCTAGTGCATCTTAAATCGCGATATCGCATCTCACTTCTATGTTTCATGATAAGATATAATATTAATTGCGAAGTGTCATGTATACCTCGTATTCACTTCAAAAGAATGTAAATGTGACACTTACATGCTAGGAAATAGCGTTGGCAGATGTCTACGTATCGTAGCAATAGAGTTCTAATGCTTCTTAAAACGCGATATGGCATCACACTTCTATGTTTCATGATAAGATATAATATCCATTGCGAAGTGCCATGTATACCTCGTATTCGCTTCTAAAGAATGTAAATGCGACACTTCCATGCTAGGAAATACTGTTTGCAGATGTCCACGTATCGTAGCAATAGAGTTCTAATGCTTCTTAAAACGAGATGTCGCATTTCATTTCTATGTTTCGTTATAAGTTATAATATTCGTTTTGGAGTGTTATGTATACGTCGTATTCACTTCAAGAGAATGTAAATGCGACACTTCCATGTTAGGGAATAGCGTTTCCAGATGTCTACATATCGTAGCGATAGAGTTCTGATGCTTCTTAAAACGCGATACCGCATCTGACTTCTATTTTTCATGATAAAATATAATATTTATTGCGAAGTTTCATGTGTATACCTCGTATTCACTTCAAAAGTATGTAAATGCGACACTTCCATGCTAGGAAGTATTGTTTGCAGATGTCTACGTATCGTAGCTATAGAGTTCTAGTGCTTCTTAAATCACGATATCGAATCTAATTTCTATGTTTCGTGATAAGGTATAATATTCATCGCGAAGTGTCATGTATACCTCGTATTAACTTCGAAAGAATGTAAATGCGACACTTCCTTGCAAGGAAATATTGTTTGCAGATGTCTATGTATCGTAGCAATAGAGTTCCAGTGCTTCTTAAATCACGATATCGAATCTCATTTCTATGTTTCGTGATAAGGTATAATATTCATTGCGAAGTGTCATGTATACCTCGTATTCACTTCAAAAGAATGTAAATGCGACACTTCCTTCCTAGGAAATATCGTTTGCAGATGTCTACGTATCGTAGCAATAGAGTTCTAATGCTTCTTAAAACGAGATGTCGCTTTTCATTTCTATGTTTCGTGATAAGTCATAATATTCATTTTGGAGTGTTATGTATACCTCGTATTCACTTCTAGAGAATGTAAATGCGACACTTCCTTGCTAGGAAATATTGTTTGCAGATGTCTACGTATCGCAGCAATAGAGTTCTAATGCTTCTTAAAACGCGATATCGCATCACACTTCTATGTTTCATGATAAGATATAATTTTCATTGCGAAGTGTCATTTATACCTCGTATTCACTTCAAAAGAATGTAAATGCGACACTTCCATGCTAGGAAATATCGCTTGCAGATGTCTACGTATCGTAGCAATAGAGTTCTAATGCTTCTTAGAACGCGATATCCCATCACACTTCTATGTTTCATAATAGGATATAATATTTATTGCGAAGTGTCATGTATACCTCGTATTCTCTTCAAAAGAATGAAAATGCGACACTTCCATGCTAGGAAATAGCATTTGCAGATGTCTACGTATCGTAGCGATAGAGTTTTAATGCTTCTTTAAACGCGATATCGCATCTCACTTCTATGTTTCGTAATAAGATATAATATTCATTGTGGAATGTTATGTATACCTCGTATTCACTTCAAAAGAAGTTTGCAGATGTCTACGTATCGAAGCAATAGAGATCCAATGCTACTTAAAACGAGATGTCGCATTTCATTTCTATGTTTCGTGATAAGATATAATATTCATTGTGGAGTGTTATGTATACCTCGTATTCACTTCAAAAGAATGTAATTGCGACACTTCCTTGCTAGGAAATAACATTTGCAGATGTCTACGCATCGTAGCAATAGATTTCTAGTGCTTCTTAAATCGCCATATGGCATCTCACTTCTATGTTTCGAGATAAGATATAATATTCATTGCGAAGTGTTATGTATACCTCGTATTCTCTTCTAAAGAATGAAAATGCGACACTTCCATGCTAGGAAATAGCATTTGCAGATGTCTACGTATCGTAGCGATAGAGTTTTAATGCTTCTTTAAACGCGATATCGCATCTCACTTCTATGTTTCGTAATAAGATATAATATTCATTGTGGAATGTTATGTATACCTCGTATTCACTTCAAAAGAAGTTTGCAGATGTCTACGTATCGAAGCAATAGAGATCCAATGCTACTTAAAACGAGATGTCGCATTTCATTTCTATGTTTCGTGATAAAATATAATATTCATTGTGGAGTGTTATGTATACCTCGTATTCACTTCAAAAGAATGTAAATGCGACACTTCCATTCTAGGTAATAGCGTTTGCAGATGTCTACGTATCGTAGCAATAGAATTCTAAAGCTTCTTAAAACGCGATATCGCATCTCACTTCTATGTTTCATGATAAGATATAATTTTCATTGCGAAGTGTCATGTATACCTCGTATTCGCTTCAAAGGAATGTAAATGCGACACTTCCTTGCTAGGAAATATTGTTTGCAGATGTTTACGTATCGTGGCAATAGAGTTCTAATGCTTCTTAAAACGCGATATCGAATCTCACTTCTATGTTTCATGCTAAGGTATAATATTTATTGCGAAGTGTCATGTATACCTCGTATTCACTTCAAAAGAATGTAGATGCGACACTTCCATGCTAGGAAATATCGTTTGCAGATGTGTACGTATATTAGCAATAGATTTCTAATGCTTCTTAAAACGACATGTTGCATTTCATTTCTATATTTCGTGATAAGATATAATATTCATTGTGGAGTGTTATGTATACCTCGTATTCACTTCAAGAAAATGTAAATACGACACTTCCTTGCTAGGAAATATTGTTTGCAGATGTCTACGTATCGTAGCAATAGAGTTCTAATGCTTCTTAAAACGCGATATCGAATCTCACTTCTATGTTTCATGATAAGATATAATATCCATTGCGAAGTGTCATGTATATCTCGTATTCACTGCATAAGAATGTAAATGCGACACTTGCATGCTAGGAAATAGCGTTTGCAGATGTCTGCGTATCGAAGCAATAGAGTTCTAATACTTCTTAAAACGAGATGTCGCATTTCATTTCTATGTTTCGTGATAAGATATAATATTCATTGCGAAGTGTCATGTATACCTCGTATTCACTTCAAAAGAATGTAAATAGGACACTTCCTTGCTAGGAAATATTGTTTGCAGATGTCTACGTATCGAAGCATTAGATTTCTAATGCTTCTTAAAACGCGATATCGCATCTTACATCTGTGTTTCATGATAAGATATAATTTTCATTGCGAAGTGTCATTTATACCTCGTATTCACTTCAAAAGAATGTAACTGCGACACTTCCATGCTAGGAAATATCGTTTGCAGATGTCTACGTATCGTAGCAATAGATTTCTAATGCTTCTTAAAACGACATATTGCATTTCATTTCTTTATTTCGTGATAAGATATAATATTCATTGTGGAGTGATATGTATACCTCGTATTCACTTCAAGAAAATGTAAATACGACACTTCCTTGCTAGGAAATATTGTTTGCAGATGTCTACGTATCGTAGCAATAGAGTTCTAATGCTTCTTAAAACGCGATATCGCATCACACTTCTATGTTTCATGATAAGATATAATATTCATTGCGAAGTGTCATGTATACCTCATATTCACTTCACAAGAATGTGAGTGTGACACTTACATGCTAGGAAATAGCGTTTGCAGATGTCTACGTATCGTAGCAATAGAGTTCTAATGCTTCTTAAAACGAGATGTCGCATTTCATTTCTATGTTTCGTGATAAGATATAATGTTCATTGTGGAGTGTTATGTATACCTCGTATTCACTTCAAGAGAATGTAAATGCGAAACTTCCTTGCTAGTAAATATTGTTTGCAGATGTCTACCTATCGAAGCAATAGAGTTCTAATACTTCTTAAAACGAGATGTCGCATTTCATTTCTATGTTTCGTGATAAGATATAATATTCATTGTGGAGTGTTATGTATACCTCGTATTCATTTCAAGAGAATGTAAATGCGACACTTGCATGCTAGGAAATAGTGTTTGCAGATGTCTACGTATCGAAGCAATAGAATTCTAATACTTCTTAAAACGCGATATCAAATCTCACTTCTATGTTTCATGATAAGATATTATATTCATTGCGAAGTGTCATGTATACCTCGTATTCACTTCAAAAGAATGTAAATGCGACACTTTCATGCTAGGAAATAGCGTTTGCAGATGTCTACGTATCGTAGCAAGAGTGTTCTAATGCTCCATAAAACGAGATGTCGCATTTCATTTCTATGCTTCGTGATAAGATATAATATTCATTGCGAAGTGTCATGTATACCTCGCATTAACTTCAGAAGAATGTAAATGCGGCACTTCCATGCTAGGAAATAGCGTTTGCAGATGTCTACGCATCGTAGCTATAGAGTTCTAATGCTTCCTAGAACGCGACATCGCATCTCACTTCTATGTTTCGAGATAAGATATAAAATACATTGCGAAGTGTCATGTATACCTCGTATTATTTTCAAAAGAATGTAAATGCGACACTTCCTCGTTAGGAAATATCGTTTCCAGATGACCACGTATCGAAAGAATAGAGTTCTAATACGTCTTAAAACGAGATGTCGCATCTCACATCTATGTTTCATGATAAGATATAATATTCATTGCGAAGTGTCATGTATACCTCGTATTAACTTCAAAAGAATGTAAATGCGACACTTCCATGCTTGGAAATAGCGTTTGCAGATGTCTACGTATCGTAGCAATAGAGTTCTAATGCTTCTTAGAACGAGATGTCGCATTTCATTTCTATGTTTCGTGATAAGATATAATAATCATTATGCAGTGTTATGTATACCTCGTATTCGCTTCAGAAGAATGTAAACACGACACTTCCATGCTAGGAAATATTGTTCGCAGATGTCTAGGTATCGTAGCAATAGAGTTCTAATACTTCTTAAAACGAGATGTCGCATTTCATTCCTATGTTTCGTGATGAGATATAATATTCATTTTGGAGTGTTATGTATACCTCGTATTCACTTCAAAAGGATGTAAATGCGACACTTCCTTGCTAGGAAATAGCGTTTCCAGATGACTACGTGTCGAAACAATAGATATCTACTGATTCTTAAAACGCGATATCACATCCCACTTCCATGTTTCATGATAAGATATATTATTCATTATGGAGTGTTATGTATACCTCGTATTCACGTCAGAAGAATGTAAATGCGACCCTTCCATGCTAGGAAATAGCGTTTGCAGATGTCTACGTATCGTAGCAATAGAGTTCTAATGCTTCTTAGAACGCGATATCGTATCTCACTTCTATGTTTCATGATAAGATATAATATCCATTGCGAAGTGTCATGCATACCTCGTATTCACTTCAATGGAATGTAAATGCGACACTTCCATGCTAGGAAATAGCTTTTGCAGATGTCTACGTATCGTAGCAAGAGAGTTCTAATGCTTCTTAAAACGAGATGTCGCATTTCATTTCTATGTTTCGTGATAAGATATAATATTCATTGTGGACTGTTATGTATGCCTCGTTTTCACTTCAATGGAATGTAAATGCGACACTTCCATGCTAGGAAATATTGTTCGCAGATGTCTACGTATCGAAACAATAGAGTTCTAATGCTTCTTAAAACGCGATATCACGTTACATTTCTATGTTTAATGATAAGATATAATATTCATTGCGAAGTGTCATGTACACCTCGTATTCACTTCAAAGGAATGCAAATGCGACACTTCCATGCTTGGAAATAGAGTTTCCAGATGTCTACGTATCGTAGCAATAGAGACCTTATGCTTGTTCAAACGCCCTATCGCGTCTCATTTCTTTGTTTCATGATAAGAAATAATATTCATTCCGATGTGTTATGTATACCTCGCATACACTTCAAAAAAATGTAAATGCCACACTTCCTTGCTAGGAAATATAGTTTCCAGATGTCTACGTATCGAAGCAATAGAATTCTAAAGCTTCTTAAAAAGCGATATCGCATAGCAGTTCTATGTTTCATGATAAGATATAATTATTCATTGCGAAGTGTTCTGTATACCTCGTCTACACTTCAAAGAATGTAAATGCCAAACTGCCTTGCTAGGAAATATCATTTTCAGATTCCTACATATCGAAGCAATAGAGTTGTAATGCTTCTTAAAACGCGATAACGCATTTCAGTTTTATGTTGCATGATAAGTTATTATATTCACAGCGAAGTGTTATGTATACCTCGTACACACTTCAAATGAATATAAATGCCACACTTCCCTGCTAGGGAATAGCGGTTCCAGATTTCTACGTATCGAAGATATATGGCTGTAATGCTTATTAAAACGCGACATCGCATCTCAGTCCTATGTATCACGACAAGATATAATATTCATAGCGAAGAGATATGTATACCTCGTCTACACTTCTAAAGAATGCAAATGCAACACTTCCTTGCTAGGAAATGCGTTTCGAGATGTCTACTTATCGAAGCAATAGAGTTCCAATGCTTCCTTAAACGCGATATCGCATCTCAATTCTATGGTTCATGATAAGATATAATAGTCATTGCGAAGTGTTATGTATACCTCGTCTACACTTCCAAGGAATGTAAATGCCACACACCCTTGGTAGGAAATGCGATTCCAGATGTTTGCGTATCGAAGCAACAGAGTTCTAATGCTTCTTAAAACGCGATATCGCATCTCGTTTCCATGTTTCATGATATGATATATTATTCATTGCGAAGTGATATGTATACTACAAAAGAATGTAAATGCGACACTTCCTTGCTAGAAAATAGCGTTTCCAGATGTCTACATATCGATGCAATAGAGTTGTAATGCTTCCTTAACCGCGATATCGCACCTCAGTTCTATATTTCTTGATAAGATATGATATTCATTGGGAAGTGTTATGTATACCTCGTCTGCACTTCAAAAGAATGTAGATGCAACAATTCCTTCCTAGGAAATAGCGAATCCAGATGTCTGCGTATCGAAGCAATAGAATTCCAATGCTTCTGAAAACGTGATATCGCATCTCATTTCTATGTTGCATGATAAGATATAATATTTATTGCGAAGTGTTGTTCATACCTCGTCTACACTTCAAAAGTATGTAAATGCCACACTTCCTTGCTAGGAAAGAGCGTTTCCAGTTGTTTACTTATCGGAGCAATTGAGTTCTAATGCTACTTAAAATGCGATATCGCATCTTATTTCTATGTTGCATGATAACATGTAATATTCATTGCGAAGTGTTATTCATACCTCTTCTGCACTTCAAAAGAATGTAAATGCAACACTTCCTTGCTAGGGAATAGCGTTTCCAGATGTCTGCGTATCGAAGCAATAGTGTTCTATTGCTTCATTCAACACGATGTCGCAAGTCATTTCAATGATTCATGGTAAATTGCAATGCTTTATGCAATATGTTACATTTGTCTGCATCTAGACCCCAGAAGGATGTGAATCCTATACTTACTTGCAACGGAATATCGTTTCCGGATCTCTACGTTTCGAAGCAAGACATTTCTAATACCTCATGCAGCGCGGTGTCGCATCTCATTTCATTGTTTCAAAGCGAAGAATCTGTAATCATACATCCATAACATTATGCTTAACTGTTAGAGGTCTTCAATAGAATGTGAAGTATATAATTCCATGCAACGGCGTGGCGCTCCGTAGTGTCTGTCTGTTAAAGCAATCGAGCTAGAATTCACCATGCAATGCGCTGGCGCATCCCATTTCATCGTTTCAAAGTAAGAATGCTGTAATCTCTTATGCATAGCTCTATGCTTATCTGCTTTAAAACTTCATAAGAATGTAAATTCTACAGCTCCATGCAACAGGATTGCCCTTCGTTTTGTCTACATGTCGGGACAATAGAGTAGTAATACATTATACAATGCCATGACTCATCTCATTTCAACGTTTCGAATTAAGTAAGCTGTAATCTTCTATGAAAAGCATTATAATTATCTGCTTCTACTCTAAAATAGGATGTGAATTCTATAGATCCAAGCAACAGGAGGGCAGGCCCTCCACCATCCTACTGCCTGCCCTGATGCGGGCAAAGGATTCCCAGGGCCGGGATACTGAACTCACGGCTTCTTTCTAGATTGCCTCGACACGGTATTACAAAAGGGTATACGACACGCCGCGAATGACCGGGGATCACCACCCGTTATACAATACAAATTACAATACGCGATGTCACAATTGCGGCAAGGAACAAATGGGACGCTTTAGCGTATAAGGACTCACATTCTCGTTTCCAACAAGTATGGATCTCGTTCAGTCTCTCTGTCTCTCTCTCTCTCCTCCGAATCGCTACGTATAATCGCTTGCTCGATTGCTCGCTAAGTAGTCGCTAAGTCGTTGAGAAGAATAAGAGGCTGTCTTCGTGCTGGCTAGCTCATTATATAGGTTTGCTGGGGGTCTTCGGATCCCCTTAGATCCTCCTTAGGGCTCCTTGGTGGGGTAGGGCCATACGCTTCGGTATTGTTCGGGGCATCGATCGGTGGATTTCGGCGATCTTCCCTGATCGCCCCCTCTGGTGTGTCGAGAGGTGGTCCTCTGGATTATTTGAACTGCGGCGCGTGTCGCGCGCCGCGCTTTCCACGGCTCACCTGCAATTCCGCTGCGCATCTTGAGCTTTCCTCTCCATGGGCTCAGGGGAGGGGTGGAGGTCCTTCTCACACCCGAGAACCATCCTGTTCGTCTCCATGGACTATGGCAGCGGTTTCATCGTTGCAGGGCTCTGGATCTTATCCTTCGGGCTTCAGGGTCTTTTCTGTTTCGCTTCCCGACTCCTCTACCGTCGAGCCCGTCACGCTACCTCGGCGCACAGCCCTTCCGCGAACCTGCGGTCTTCTTATCCGCCGAAGAGGCGTCTTGTGGGTCGCTCCTTCCATCAGCTCGCCAGTCTAATCCGTAGAACGGTGAGAGAGAACAGAACGGGGGGGGGGGAGGAGGTTCTACCATCGTGTATTTCACGCTCCTCGCAAATACAGCTATCGCTATGGTCCGTGTCGCGCTTCTCGCATGGGTGGTGAACTGGGAGTTAGTCTAACCGAAGCAGGGGGGGGGGGTGAGCGAGCCTTGTGACGTCACCACGTCACAGTACATACAAATTAGCGATTAAGTAGCTATGTGTTCAAATTCAATTCCGAATAATGCACTAAAAAGCATCCCAGATAACAAACGGCAAGATGGTAGCGACACCATGCCGGCACTATATTGCCACTTCCGTGGAGTGTCAACTGATTCGTAGTCATCTGTGACCGGATTCGTTAACTAAAATGACAGCACGTATTACCAGCACGTTCTAGACAAGCGAATCGCGCAGCACCAGCACCATGGTGACATGCGTATCATCGCTCCATTCATGAATCTCCTCAGCAATGGCGCAGGATCACATTTGGCAATGGGAAACCTGTGCTTTCATACAAATTAGAACCGTTAGATGTCAGTAGATGTTCAGCATATGAGTATTGATAGACATTTTGATGGTCGTTTTCCTATATTTATAGTTATTGAGCGAGTCGTATATATTTCTTTCAATCCATCATAGACTAAAAATATTATTTATAAAAATAATATTACTTATGAAATAAAAATTCATGCTGTTGCGTCCCTAACTTCGCCTTGTGTAATTTTTGAAATAACATGCTGTCATCGTATTTAATGTAACCCTCAATTGCATGAATTTGTAACAATAAATTGAAGAAAATATATATAAAATAAGTGTATATATTTTTATGACAAAGTAATTATCGACTTTATGGAAAAAATCTCCCTATCGAGCTAGTTTATAGAAAAGAATAAAATCGAGTTCTTATATCTTTGTTTTGTGCCGGTGTATCTATTTTGGAATCAAAATAAATAAATTGCGCAGTTTAGTCATTTTTCATATTTGCTTATAATTTTTATGGAAACAGCTTCCCCATTAGTAAATGTCAGCCTACGCCACAACCACGCGTGTAGCTATGGTGAGTTGATAGTGTCATTGTCACGGCCGTGTAGCCCGTGTGCTATATCTCGGTGCTTTAATAGTGCCGTGATACGAATGCCGCCCCAGTACTAACAGTATGCCATTTCGAAAGCTGAGTAGGAGCACTTTGTTAGCACAGTTCTGTCATGGAATTCGTTCCATCCGTTGTCATTGGCGTGCCAATCGCTGGCTGTTTGGGATTGTAGTGCATGAGGCAGACTTGTTCCTTATCATCGTCAAGGAGATGGATTTTCACTGCCCCCTTTTTGAATTTTTTAAATTATTGTTTGGAATTTTTGCCGTTTCTGTATCTCTATGACCGCATTGTGGATTCAACTTATGTACGATCTTTTTGGTCTTCATATTTTGTTACATGTAATATTATATATGTGATGCACGTTTGTTATGTAATGCTCCGATTTGTATGCCTCAGATACTTTTATTCTTTGGTAAAGCAACTTATTCGATTAATATATATTTATTAGACATAGATATAAACAATTAGAAAAATGTTATTAAAACGCTGTTAAATATGATGTTGCAATTATATATTTAAGGTCTGAAGATGTAGATGCAATTAATGTCCGATATTTTACGTGATCCAATCGACGTATCGAGTGAGGCTATGAAATATAAAAATCTTTTACTATCCTTCGACCCCTTTACATGTTAAATGAATGATTAGTTCTGCAAGACAAGAAGCCTGAATTAGTGAGATATCTAGGAACATAAGTAATTTGTAAGTAACACATCTTTTCTCTTTGAAATATTTGCCTTTGCATAGAATAGAACGTATAGATATAATTGCCTGTTTTGTACCCATTTCGGTCCAATTCTATTATAGCCTTTGAGCAGAAGTAATATTGATTAGAAAAACAAGATACTATAAGTAACTAATATACTATAAGTAAAATAATAAACATCATAATATTAAATTTAACTCTGTTCATCGTTGCCTTGTTGGACACATCCATAACAATATACAGGGTGGGGCAGTAATAATTAGCACCTCAGATATCCACGAAACTATAAGCTTCATAGAAGTTTTTGCTAATATAAAATTGCATAGTACAAAGGGCCCATCCGTTGATGAAAATAGTTTTTTTGTAAGTGGAGTTATGTTGGACATATGAAGGTTACCTTCATTTTTTAAAATGAATTGGTATGTCCATTCTTCCGTAATACGATAGAGCATTTTAAAGCAAGTTTAACGATCTGTAACATGAAGGCATTGAAGGTTACAAAAAGTAAAGAAAGGCGATAATACTCACGGCTTTGATAGTAAATGAAACATACGTATTGTAAACAGTGGTGGAAGGCGTAATACTTACCGTTTACTTCACTGTGAATAAACACTTTTCGAAAGGCATTTCGATAGTTTGCAGCATAAGTTAAACATGATAAGATTAGTATTGAAAAATCGGTTCCAATACGTTTGGTTAGGCTGTTCTTTGTGTCGTTCATTTTATAAGTACTGAGCTGCGGATTCCTGAGGACAGCTCGCAAAATTGTTGAACTATGGAAGATTATCATTGTGAATTTAAATCAAAAGGTAATTAAATTCCATTAGATTGTTAACAGATCTCAATGTTTCATTTTAGATAGTAAGATTAAATACTCTTTACAAAACTACAAGTATGGATACATACCTTTCTGTTATTATTATTTCATAAAGAATTATAATTGCAATTATATAGTTCATTACGATAAAAAATATTTTTCAGAAAATTCTAAATATTAAATTAAGGAATCAAGTAAAACATTTTTAATAATTACGAATATGAAAAATACTTGAACATTCCAATAGAAATATGTCTAAACAGGAGTTAGAAAAGTCAAACATTCAATTTCAATTCCAGAATTCATCTATAAGAGGTAAAATGATTTGAAAGCTTTAATTACAGTCTTTAATGCAAGCAGTTGGGCAGTATTTCAATTTTTAAGAAAATTGATGAAAGTCAACCATTTGGAAGTGGTCAGAATCTTTGTCGTTTGAGCAATAAGTGAATAACAAATAACTGCATAAATTCCAGGCTTAAAAACTTATGGATTAAATCCTATGCAGACTCGTTTATGAGCGAGATACTAAATAATAATCCACACTAAGTAATCATTTTAAAACTTAACCGATTACATCTCGCGAACTTTCAAAGATATCAGAAGCGTGAAAAGTATGTGGTTTATTAAAAACTCTTCTAAGAGAACGGACGAAGCCATTAGAAATATTTGTTGAAGTAAACAAGTTCTAAAGTTCTAAGCAACGCGATGGCCCTTATCTGCCTATGTTTCATGGCAAGTAAGTTCTGAATTTCTATGAATTCCGATGGAATTCCTCACTACTAACGTTTCAAAGTAAGTTCTCAAATTCTCAGTTCTACGTATAAAACTATGTGTGTTCTATATATCTATGTAAAGTGATGGTTCCTATTAGTTGTGACGGAAACCTATATATAGTAAGTCAGAGAAGCTCGAAGGGGTTAATTATCTAAATGCTTTAAGGTGTAAAACGTACTTTAATCTAAAGCGATCTATCGTTCCAAGGTATCCGCTCACGTACAACTTTTCTTGGGCGGCAGCTGCTCAGAAAGTAGCAAATGGATAGACTACACGACCCCGGGAACCCTGGGGCGGAACAACCCATGAAACTTCGAAATGCTCCTCCTCTCGACTGTGCCTAGCCAAGTACACACACTCAGGTCGCGAGATACTGACGTCACGGCATGTTTATTTATGGTCTCGACGAGGGTTTAACTAACAAGGGCTACGGGAAACTACGCAACACGCCGCGAATTACCGGGTATCATAACTCGCTTCACGATATAAGATACAATATACAATATGCGACACAAGAAATGGAACGCTTTAGCGAATAAGCTCTCACGTACTCTTCTTCAGGTACCTTGAATTCGCTGGTGGTCCTCGGGTCTCCTGCATCCTACTCGGGGCTCCTTGGTGGAGTGGGCTGTAGGCTTCAGTATTGTTCGGGTCCATCGATCAGTGGACTTCGGCGATTTCTCTTCTCGCCCCCTTGGGTGTCCCTGAGGGGATCCTCCTGATCATTTAAATTGCGTAGCGCCTCGCGCGCCGCGCTCCCATGGCCCACCTGCAGGGCCACTGGACTTTTGACTTCTCTTTAGGGGGTTAAGGATGGTTGAGGACCTTCTCACATCCCAGAGCATTATAAAGCACAAAAGCAGAAAAGCATAATGCGATGCATAGAGCTTTACAACCTTTTAACTTACATTGAACTGTTTATACGAAATGCGATATTGCGGTGCATGAAGCATGACAAATTAAATGCTTCGGCACCTGGACATCTAGAAACGCTATCCCCGGGCAAGAAAGTGTAGGGTTCACACTCAATTCGTGTGCAGAAGCAGATAAACATAATGCAATGCTATGAATATTACATCTTATCATGAAATATAGAAGTAAGATGCGCAGCCGCGTTATACGAAGCATTAGAACTCTATTGCCTCTAAACCTTCAGATATAGAAACGATATTCCGTAGCAAGGAAGTGCTGCATTTACATTCATTTGAAGTATAGAGGAGATATACATAACGCGTTGCATTGACATTACATCTTATCATGTGACTTAGAACTGATATGCGATATCGCGTTTTATAAAGAGTTAGAAATCTTTTGCTTCGATGCGTAGACATCTAGAAACGCAATTACCTAGCCAAGAAGTGTGGCATTTGCATTCTTTTGAAGTGTAGACGAGGTATACATAACTCTTCGCAATTAATATTATATCTTATCATGAAACATAGAAATGAGATGCGATATCGCGTTTTAAGAAGCATTAGAACTCAATTGCTTCCATATGTAAACATCTGGAAACGCTATTTCCTAGCTATGGAAGTGTCGCATTTACATTCATTTGAAATGTATACGAGGTATACATAACACTTCGCAATGAACATTATATCTTATCATGAAACATGGGAAAGAGATGCTATATCGCGATTTAAGAAGCTTTAGAACTCTGTTGCTTGAATAGGTAGATATCTGCAAACGCTACATCCTTGCAAGGAAATGTCGCACTTACATTCACTTGAAGTGAATACGATGTATACATGACACTTCGCAATGAATATTATACCTTATCACGAAACATAGAAGTGAGTTGCGATATGGCGTTTTAAGAAGCATTGGAACTCTATTGCTACGATACGTAGACATCTGCAAACGCTATTTCCTAGGAAGGAAGTGTCGCATTTACATTCTTTTGAAGTGAATACAAGGTATACATGACACTTCGCAATGATTATTATACCTTATCATGAAACATAGGTGTGAAATGCTATATCGCGTTTTAAGGAGCATTAGAACTCTATTGTTTCGATACGTAGACATCAGCAAACGCTATTTCCTGGCAAGGAAATGTTTCATTTACATTCGTTTGTAGTGAGTGTGAGGTATACATGACACATCGCAATGAACATTATATCTTATCACGAAACATAGGAATGAGATGTTATATGGCGTTTTAAGAAACGTTAGAAATCTATTGCTAGGATACGTACCCATCTGCAAACGCTAATTCCTAGCAAGGAAGTGTCGCATTTACATTCTTTTGAAGTGAGTACGAGGTATACATGACACTTCGCAATGAATACTATATCTTATAATGAAACATAGAAGAGAGATGCGATATCGCGTTTTAAGAAGCATTAGAACTCTATGGCCTTGATGCGGAGACATCTGCAAACGCTATTAACTAGCATGGAAGTGTCGCACTTACATCCTTTTGAAGTGAATACGTGGTATACTTGACACTTCACAATGAATATTATATCTTATCACGAAACATAGAAATGAGATGCATTTCGCGATTTAAGTAGCATTAGAACTCTATTGCTACGATACGTAGACATCTGAATAAGCTATTTCCTAGCAAGGAAGAGTCGCATTAACATTCTTTTGAAGAGAATACAAGGTATACATGACACTTCGCAATGAATATTATATCTTATCATGAAGCATAGGAATGAGATGCGATATCGCGTTTTGGGAAGCATTAGAACTCTATTGCTACGATACGTAGACATCTGCAAACGCTATTTCCTAGCATGGAAGATTCGCACTTACATTCTTTTGAAGTGAATACGAGGTATACATGACAGTTTGCAATGAATATTATATCTTATCACGAAAAATATAAATGAGATGCGATATCGCGATTTAAGTAGCATTAGATCCCTATTGCTACGGTACATAGACATCTGCAAACGCTACTTCCTAGCAAGGAAGTGTCGCATTTACATTCGTTTGGAGTGAATACGTGGTATACATGACACTTCGCAATGAATATTGTACCTTATCATGCAGCATAGAAATGAGATGCGATATCGCGTTTTAAGAAGCATTAGAACTCTATTTCCTCGACGCGTAGTCATCTGCAGACGCTATTTCCCAGCATGGAAGTGTCGCATTTACATTCTTTTGAAGTGAATACGAGTTGTACATGAAACTTCGCAATGAATATTACATCATATCACGAAACATAGAAATGAGATGCGATGTCGCGATTTAAATAGCTTTAGAACTCTATTGCTACGATACGTAGACATCTGAATACGCAATTTCCTAGTAAGGAAGTGTCGCGTTTACATTCGTTTGGTAGTGAATACGAGGTATACGTGACACTTCGCAAAGAATATTATATCTTATCACGATACATAGAAATGGAATGCGACATCTCGTTTTAAGAAGCATTAGGACCCTTTTGCTACGATATGTAGACATCTGCAAACGCTATTTCCTAGCAAGGAATAGTCGCATTTTCATTCTTTTGAAGTGAATACGAGTTGTACATGACACTTCGCAATGAACATTATATCTTATCATGAAGCATAGAAATGAGATGCGATATCGCGTTTTGAGAAGCACTGCAACTCTATTGCTACGATACGTAGGCATCTGCAAAAGCTATATCCTAGCATGGAAGTGTCGCACTTACATTCTTTTGAGGGGAATACGAGGTATACATGATACTTCGCAATGAATATTACATCTTATCATGAATCATAGAAGTGAGATGCGATATCGCGTTTTGAGAAGCATTAGAACTCTATTGCATCGACGAGTAGACACGTGCAGACGCAATATCCTAGCATGGAAGTGTCGCATTTACATTCTTCGGAGGTGAATACGAGGTGTACATGACACTTCGCAACGAATATTATATCTTATCATGAAACATACAAATGATATGCGATATCCCGTTTTAAGAAGCATTAGAAATCTATTGCTTCCATACGTAGACATCTGCAAACTCTATTTCTTAGAAGGGGAGTGTCGCAGTTACATTATTTGAAGTGAATATGACGTATACATAACAATTCGCAATGAATATTATATCTTATCGTGAAACAGAGATACGAGATGCGACATCTCGTTCTAAGAAGCATTAGAATTCTATTGCTACGATGTGCAGGCATCTGCAAACGCTATTTCCTAGCAAGGAAGTGTCGCATTTACATTCATTTGAAGTGAAGACGAGGTATACATGACACTTCGCAGTGAATAATATATCTTACCATGAAACATAGAAGTGTGATGCGAAATCGCGTTTTAAGAAGCATTAGAACTCTATTGCCCCGATGCGGAGACATCTGCAAACGCTATTTCCTAGCAAGGAAGTGTCGCATTTACATTCTTTTGAAGTGAATACGAGGTATACATGACACTCTGCAATGAACATTATATCTTATCACGAAACATAGAAATGTAATGCGACATCTCGTTTTAAGGAGCATTGGGACTCTATTCCTACGACACGTGGACATCTTCAAACGCTATTTCCTAGGATGGAAACGTCGCATTTTCATTATTTTGAAGTGAATGCGAGGTATACATGACAGTTCGCAATGAATATTATATCCTATCATGAAACGTAGAAATGAGATGCAACATCTCGTTTTAAGAAGCATTAGAAGTCTATTGTTTCGTTACGTAGACATCTGCAAACGCTATTTCCTAGCATGTAAGTGTCGCATTTACATTCTTTTGAGGTGAAAACGAGGCATACATGACACTTCGCAATGAATATTATATCTTATCATGAAACATAGAAGTGAGATGCGATATCGCGTTTTAAGAAGCATTAGCACTTTATTGCTACGATACGTAGACATCTGCAAACGCTATTTCCTGGCAAGGATGTGCCGCTTTTACATTCTTCTGAAGTGAATACGAGATAAACATGACACTTCGCAATGAATACTATATCTTATCATGAAACATAGAAATGGGATGCGATATCGCGATCTATGTAGCATTAGAACACTATTGCTACGATTCGTAGACATCTGCAAACGCTATTTCCTAGCAAGCAATAGTAGCATTTACATTCTTTTGAGGTGAAAACGAGGCATACATGACACTTCGCAATGAATATTATATCTTATCATGAAACATAGAAGTGAGATGCGATATCGCGTTTTAAGAAGCATTAGTACTCTATTGCTGTGATACGTAGACATCAGCAAACAATATTTCCTAGCATGGAAGTGTAGCATTTACATTCTTTGGAAGTGAATACGAGGTATACGTAACACTCCAAAATGAATATTATATCTTAACACGAAACATAGAAATGAAATGCGACATGTCGTTTTAAGAAGCATTGGAAATCTATTGCTACGACACGTAGACATCTGCAAACAATATTTCCTAGCATGGAAGTGTCGCATTTACATTCGTTTGAAGTGAATACGAGGTATACATGACACTTCGAAATGAATATTATATCTTATCATGAAACATAGAAGTGAGATGCGATATCGCGTTTTAAGAAGCATTAGCACTTTATTGCTACGATACGTAGACATCTGCAAACGCTATTTCCTGGCAAGGATGTGCCGCTTTTACATTCTTCTGAAGTGAATACGAGATAAACATGACACTTCGCAATGAATACTATATCTTATCATGAAACATATAAATGGGATGCGATATCGCGATCTAAGTAGCATTAGAACACTATTGCTACGATTCGTAGACATCTGCAAACGCTATTTCCTAGCAAGCAATAGTAGCATTTACATTCTTTTGAAGTGAATACGAGGTATACATGACACTTCGCAATGAATATTATATCTTATCTTGAAACATAGAAGTGAGATGCGATATCGCGTTTTAAGAAGCATTAGACCTCCATTGCATCGATGAGTAGTCATCTGCAGACGCTATTTCCTAGCTTGGAAGTGTCGCATTTACATTCTTTTGAAGTGAATACGAGGTGTACAAGACACTTCGCAATGAATATTATATCTTATCACGAAACATAGAAATGAGATGCTATATCCTGGTTTAAGTAGCATTAGAACCCTACTGCTACGATACGTAGACATCTGAATACGCTATTTCCTAGCAAGCAATAGTCGCATATACATTCTTTTGAAGTGAATACGAGGTATACATGACACTTCGCAATGAATATCATATCTTATCGTGAAACATAAAAGAGAGGTACGATAACGCGTTTTAAGAAGCATTAGAACTCTATGGCCTCGATGCGGAGACATCTGCAAACGCTATTTCCTAGCATGGAAGTGTCGCACTTACATTCTTTTGAAGTGAATACGAGGTATACATGACACTTCGCAATGAAAATTATATCTTATCACGAAACATATAAAAGAGTTGCGATATCGCGATCTAAGTAGCATTAGAACTCTATTGCTACGATTCGTAGACATCTGCAAACGCTATTTCCTAGCAAGCAATAGTCGCATTTACATTCTTTTGATGTGAATACGAGATATACATGACACTTCGCAATGAATCTTATATCTTATCACGAAACATATAGATGAGATGCGATATCGCGATATAAGTAGCATTAGAACTCTATTGCTACGATACGTAGACACCGGCAAACGCTATATCCTAGCAAGAAGTAGTCGCATTTACATTTTTTTGGAGTGAATACGAAGCATACATGACACTTCGCAATTAATATTATATGTTATCACGAAACATAGAAATGAGATGCAATATCGCGATTTAAGTAGCATTAGAACTCTACTGCTACGATACGTAGACATCTGCAAACGCTATATCCTAGCAAGCAAGATTCGCATTTACATTCTTTTGAAGTGAATACGAGGTATACATGACACTTCGCAATGAACATTATATCTTATCATTTAACATAAAAGTTAGATGCGATATCGCGTTTTAAGAAGCATTAGAACCCTATAGTCTCTATGCGGAGACATCTCCAAATGCTATTTCCTAGCATGGAAGTGTCGCACTTACATTCTTTTGAAGTGAATACGAGGTGTACATGACACTTCGCAATGAATATTATATCTTATCTTGAAACATAGAAGTGAGATGCGATATCGCGTTTTAAGAAGCATTAGAACTCCATTGCATCGATGCGTAGACATCTGCAGACGCTATTTCCTAGCTTGGAAGTGTCGCATTTACATTCTTTTGAAGTGAATACGAGGTGTACAAGACACTTCGCAATGAATATTATATCTTATCACGAAACATAGAAATGAGATGCTATATCCTGATTTAAGTAGCATTAGAACCCTACTGCTACGATACGTAGACATCTGAATACGCTATTTCCTAGCAAGGAAGTGTCGCATTTATATTCGTTTGGAGTGAATACGAGGTATACATGACACTTCGCAATGAATATTATATCTTATCACGAGAGATAAAGATGAGATGCGATATCGCGATTTATGTAGCATTAGAACTCTATTGCTACGATACGTAGACATCTGCAAACACTATTTCCTAGCAAGCAATAGTCGCATATACATTCTTTTGAAGTGAATTCGAGGTATACATGACACTTCGGAATGAATATTATATCTTATCATGAAAAACAGAAGAGAGATGCGATATCGCGTTTTAAGAAGCATTAGAACTCTATGGCCTCGCTGCGGAGACATCTGCAAACGCTATTTCCTAGCATGGAAGTGTCGCACTTACATTCTTTTGAAGTGAATACAAGGTATACATGACACTTCGCAATGAAAATTATATCTTATCACGAAACATATAAAAGAGTTGCGATATCGCGATCTAAGTAGCATTAGAACTCTATTGCTACGATTCGTAGACATCTGCAAACGCTATTTCCTAGCATGGATGCGTCGCACTTACATTCTCTTGAAGTGAATACGAGGTACACATGACACTTCGCAATGAATATTATATCTTATCACGAAACATATAAATGAGATGCGATATCGCGGTTTAAGTAGCATTAGAACACTATTGCTACGATACGTAGACATCTGAATACGCTATTTCCTTGCAAGCAAGTGTCGCATTTACATTTGTTTGGAGTGAATACGAGATATACATGACACTTCGTAATGAATATTATACCTTATCACGAGACATGGAAATGAAATGCGACATCTCGTTTTAAGAAACATTAGGACTCTTTTGCTACGATACGTAGACATCTGCAAACGCTATTTCCTAGGATGGAAATGTCGCATTTACATTCTTTTGAAGTGAATACGAGGTATACATGACACTTCGGAATGAATATTATATCTTATCATGAAGAACAGAAGAGAGATGCGATATCGCGTTTTAAGAAGCATTAGAACTCTATGGCCTCGCTGCGGAGACATCTGCAAACGCTATTTTCTAGCATGGAAGTGTCGCACTTACATTCTTTTGAAGTGAATACGAGGTATACATGACACGTCGCAATGAATATTATATCTTATCACGAAACATATAAATGAGATGCGATATCGCGATTTAAGTAGCTTTAGAACTCTATTGCTACGATACGTAGACATCTGCAAACGCTATTTCCTAGCAAGCTATAGTAGCATTTACATTTTTTTTAAATGAATACGAGGTATACATGACACTTCGCAATGAATATTATATCTTATCATGAAACATATAAGTGAGATGCGATATGGCGATCTAAGAAGCATTATAACTCTATTGCTACGATACGTAGGCATCTGCAAACGCTATGCCCTAGCAAGTAATAGTCGCATTTACATTCTTTTGAAGTGACTACGATGTATACATGACACTTCGCAATGAATGTGAGATCTTATCACGAAACATAGAAATGAGATGCGATATCGCGTTTTAAGAAGCATTAGAACTCTATGGCCTCGATGCGGAGAAATCTGCAAACGCTATTTCCTAGCATGGAAGTGTCGCACTTACATTCTTTTGAAGTGAATACGAGGTATACATGACACTTCGCAATGAATATTATATCTTATCACGAAACATAGGAATGAGATGCGATATCGCGTTTTGAGAAGCATTAGAACTCTATTGCTACGATACGTAGACATCTGCAGACCCTATTTCCTAGCATGGAAGTGTCGCACTTACATTCTTTTGAAGTTAATACGATGTATACATGACACTTCGCAATGAATATTATATCTTATCACGAAGTATAGAAATGAGATGCGATATGGCGATTTAAGTAGCATTAGAACTCTATTGCTACGATACGTAGACATCTGAATACGCTATTTCCTAGCAAGGAAGTGTCGCATTAACATTCGTTTGAAGAGAATACGAGGTATACATGACACTTCGCAATGAATATTATATCTTATCATAAAGCATAGGAATGAGATGCGATATCGCGTTTTGAGAAGCATTAGAACTCTATTGCTACGATACGTAGACATCTGCAGACCCTATTTCCTAGCATGCAAGTGTCGCACTTACATTCTTTTGAAGTGAATACGATGTATACATGACACTTCGCAATGAATATTATATCTTATCACGAAACATAGAAATGAGATGCGATATCGCGACTTAAGTGACATTAGAACTCTATTGCTCTGATACGCAGACATCTGAATAAGCTATTTCCTAGGAAGGAAGTGTTGCAATTACATTCGTTTGGAGAGAATACGAGGTATACATGACACTTCGCAATGAATATTAAATCTTATCATGAAACATAGAAGAGAGATGCGATATCGCGTTCTAAGAAGCATCAGAACTCTATGGCCACGATGCGGAGACATCTGCAAACGCTATTTCCTAGCATGGAAGTGCCGCACTTACATTCTTTTGAAGTGAATAGGAGGTATACATGACACTTCGCAATGAGTATTATATCTTATCACGAAACATATAAATGAGATGCGATATCGTGATTTAAGTAGAATTAGAACTCTATTGCTACGATACCTAGACATATGCAAACGCTATTTCCTAGCAAGGAAGTGTCGCATTTACACTCTTTTGAAGTGAATACGAGGTATACATGACAGTTCAGAATGAATATTATATCTTATCATGAAACATAGAAATGAGATGCGATATAGCGTTTTGAGAAGCATTAGAACAATATTGCTTCGATACGTAGAGATCTGCAAACGCTATTTCCTAGCAAGGAAGTGTCGCATTTACATTCTTTTGAAGTGAATTCGTGGTATACATGACACTTCGCAATGAATATTATATCTTATCGTGAAACATAGAAATGAGGTGCTATATCCCGCTTTGAGTAGCATCAGAATTCTATTGCTTTGATACGTATAGATCTGCAAAAGCTATTTCCTAGGATGGAAGTGTCGCATTTACATTCATTTGAAGTGTATGCGAGGTATAAGTGACACATCGCAATGAATATTATATCTTAACATGAAGCATAGAAATGAGATGCGATATCGCGATTTAAAAAGCATTAGAATTCTATTGCTGCAATACAATGGCATCTGCAAACGATATTTCCTAGCAAGTAAGTGTCGCATTTTCGGTTGTTTGAGGTGTATGCGAGGTATAAGTGACACCTCGCAATGAATATTATATCTTATCTTGAGACATAGAAATAAGATGCGATATCGCGATTTAAGAATCATTAGAACTCTATTGCTACTATACGTAGACATCTGCAAACGTTAAATCCTAGCAAGGAAGTGTCGCGTTTACAGACATTTGAAGTGAATACGAAGTACACATGACACTTCGCAATGAATATTATATCTTATCACGAAGCAAAGAAATGAGTTGCGATATCGCGATTTGAGAGGCATTAGAACTCCATTACTATGATACGTAGACATCTGCAAACGCTATTTCCTAGCAAGGAAGTGTCGCATTTACCTTCTTTTGAAGTGAATTCAAACTATACGTGACACTTCGTAGGGAATATTATATCTTACCATGAAGCATAGAAATGGCATGCGCAATCGCGCTTTGAGAACCACTAGAAATCTATTGCTACGATACGTAGAGATCTGCAAACGCTATTTCCTAGCAAGGAAGTGTCGCATTTACATTCATTTGAAGTGAAGAGGAGGTATACATGACACTTCGCAGTGAATAATATATCTTACCATGAAACATAGAAGTGTGATGCGAAATCGCGTTTTAAGAAGCATTAGAACTCTATTGCCCCGATGCGGAGACATCTGCAAACGCTATTTCCTAGCAAGGAAGTGTCGCATTTACATTCTTTTTAAGTGTAGACGGGATATACGTAACCTCCCTCAATGAATATTATATCTTAACATGAAACACAGAAATGAGATGCGATATCGCGTTTTAAGAAGCATTTGAACTCCTTTGCTTCGATACGTAGACATCTGGAAACGTAGCTTCCTAGAAAGAAGTGATGCATATACATTCATTTGAAGTGTATGCGAGGTATACATGACTCTTCGCAATGAATATTATATCTTATCATGAAACATAGAAATGAGATGCGACATCTCGTTTTAGGAAGCATTAGAACTCTATTGCTACGATACGTGGACATCTGCAAACGCTTTTTTCTAGCATGGAAGTGTCGCATTTACATTCTTTGGAAGTGAATACGAGGTATACATGACACTTCGCAATGAATATTATATCTTATCATGAAACATAGAAATGAGATGCGATATCCCGTTTTAAGAAGCATTAGAACTCCATTGCTTCGATACGTAGGGATCTGCAAACGCTGTTTCCTAGCAGGGAAGTGTCGCATTTACATTCTTTTGAAGTGAATACGAGGTATACATGACACTTCGCAATGAATATTATATCTTATCATGAAACACAAAGTGTGATGCGATATCGCGTTTTAAGAAGCATTAGAACTTTATTGCTACGATACGTAGACATCTGCAAACGCTATTTCCTAGAAGGAAATGTCCCATTTACATTCATTTGAAGTGTATGCGACGTATACATGACACTTCGCAATGAATATTATATCTTATGATGAAACATAGGAATAAGATGCGATATCGCGATTAATGAAGCACAAGAACTCTATTGCTTGGATACGTAGACATCAGCAAATGCTATTTCCTAGCAAGAAAGTGTCGCCTTTAAATTCATTTGAAGTGTATGCGAGGTATACATAACACTTCGCAATGAATATTATATCTTATCATGAAACATAGAAATGAGTTGCGACATCTCGTTTTAAGAAGCATTAGACCTCAATTGTTGGGATACGTAGATATCTGCAAACGCTATTTCGTAGCATGGAAGTGTCACATTTACATTCATTTGAAGTGAATACGAGGTATACATGACACTTCCCAATGAATATTATACCCTATCACGAAACTCTGAAATGGAATGCGATATCGGGATTTAAGAAGCATTAGAACTCTACTGCTTCGATACGGAGACATCTGCAAACGCTATTTAATAGGAAGGAAGTGTCACGTTTACATTCTTTTGAAGTGAATACGAGGTATACAGAACGCTCCACAATGAATATTATATCTTATCACGAAACATATAAATGAGATGCGATATCGCGGTTTAAGTAGCATTAGAACACTATTGCTACGATACGTAGACATCTGAATACGCTATTTCCTTGCAAGCAAGTGTCGCATTTACATTTGTTTGGAGTGAATACGAGATATACATGACACTTCGTAATGAATATTATACCTTATCACGAGACATGGAAATGAAATGCGACATCTCGTTTTAAGAAACATTAGGACTCTTTTGCTACGATACGTAGACATCTGCAAACGCTATTTCCTAGGATGGAAATGTCGCATTTACATTCTTTTGAAGTGAATACGAGGTATACATGACACTTCGGAATGAATATTATATCTTATCATGAAGAACAGAAGAGAGATGCGATATCGCGTTTTAAGAAGCATTAGAACTCTATGGCCTCGCTGCGGAGACATCTGCAAACGCTACTTTCTAGCATGGAAGTGTCGCACTTACATTCTTTTGAAGTGAATACGAGGTATACATGACACGTCGCAATGAATATTATATCTTATCACGAAACATATAAATGAGATGCGATATCGCGATTTAAGTAGCTTTAGAACTCTATTGCTACGATACGTAGACATCTGCAAACGCTATTTCCTAGCAAGCTATAGTAGCATTTACATTCTTTTTAAATGAATACGAGGTATACATGACACTTCGCAATGAATATTATATCTTATCATGAAACATATAAGTGAGATGCGATATGGCGATCTAAGAAGCATTATAACTCTATTGCTACGATACGTAGGCATCTGCAAACGCTATGCCCTAGCAAGTAATAGTCGCATTTACATTCTTTTGAAGTGACTACGATGTATACATGACACTTCGCAATGAATGTGAGATCTTATCACGAAACATAGAAATGAGATGCGATATCGCGTTTTAAGAAGCATTAGAACACTATGGCCTCGATGCGGAGAAATCTGCAAACGCTATTTCCTAGCATGGAAGTGTCGCACTTACATTCTTTTGAAGTGAATACGAGGTATACATGACACTTCGCAATGAAAATTATATCTTATCACGAAACATATAAAAGAGTTGCGATATCGCGATCTAAGTAGCATTAGAACTCTATTGCTACGATTCGTAGACATCTGCAAACGCTATTTCCTAGCAAGCAATAGTCGCATTTACATTCTTTTGAAGTGAATTCGAGGTACACATGTCAATTCGGAATGAACATTATAACTTATCACGAAACATAAAAATGAGATGCGATATCGCGATCTAAGGAGAATTAGAACTCTATTGCCACGATACGTAGGCATCTGCAAACGCTATGTCCTAGCAAGGAAGTGTCGCATTTACGTTCGTTTGGAGTGAATACGAGGTATTCGTGACACTTCGGAATGAATATTATATCTTATCATGATGCATAGAAATGAGATGCGATATCGCGATCTAAGAAGCATTAGAACCCTATTGCCTCGATGCGGAGATATCTGCAAACGCTATTTCCTTGCATGGAAGTGTCGCATTTACATTCTTTTGAAGTGAATACGAGGTATTCATGACACTTCGCAATGAATATTATATCTTATCATGATGCATAGAAATGAGATGCGATATCGCGATCTAAGAAGCATTAGAACCCTATTGCCTCGATGCGGAGATATCTGCAAACGCTATTTCCTTGCATGGAAGTGTCGCATTTACATTCTTCTGAAGTGAATACGAGGTATTCATGACACTTCGCAATGAATATTATATCTTATAACGAAACATAGAAATGAGATGCGATATCGCGATTTAAGTAGCATTAGAACTCTATTGCTACGATACGTAGACATCTGCAAACGCTATTACCTAGCAAGCAATAGTCGCATTTACTTTCTTTTGAATTGAATACGATGTGTACATGACACTTCGCAATGAATATTATATCTTATCACGAAACATAGGAATGAGATGCGATATCGCGTTTTGAGAAGCATTAGAACTCTATTGCTACGATACGTAGACATCTGCAGACCCTATTTCCTAGCATGGAAGTGTCGCACTTACATTCTTTTGAAGTTAATACGATGTATACATGACACTTCGCAATGAATATTATATCTTATCACGAAGTATAGAAATGAGATGCGATATGGCGATTTAAGTAGCATTAGAACTCTATTGCTACGATACGTAGACATCTGAATACGCTATTTCCTAGCAAGGAAGTGTCGCATTAACATTCGTTTGAAGAGAATACGAGGTATACATGACACTTCGCAATGAATATTATATCTTATCATAAAGCATAGGAATGAGATGCGATATCGCGTTTTGAGAAGCATTAGAACTCTATTGCTACGATACGTAGACATCTGCAGACCCTATTTCCTAGCATGCAAGTGTCGCACTTACATTCTTTTGAAGTGAATACGATGTATACATGACACTTCGCAATGAATATTATATCTTATCACGAAACATAGAAATGAGATGCGATATCGCGACTTAAGTGACATTAGAACTCTATTGCTCTGATACGCAGACATCTGAATAAGCTATTTCCTAGGAAGGAAGTGTTGCAATTACATTCGTTTGGAGAGAATACGAGGTATACATGACACTTCGCAATGAATATTAAATCTTATCATGAAACATAGAAGAGAGATGCGATATCGCGTTCTAAGAAGCATCAGAACTCTATGGCCACGATGCGGAGACATCTGCAAACGCTATTTCCTAGCAAGGAAGTGTCGCATTTACATTCATTTGAAGTGAAGAGGAGGTATACATGACACTTCGCAATGATTATTATACCTTATCATGAAACATAGAAGTGTGATGCGAAATCGCGTTTTAAGAAGCATTAGAACTCTATTGCCCCGATGCGGAGACATCTGCAAACGCTATTTCCTAGCAAGGAAGTGTCGCATTTACATTCTTTTTAAGTGTAGACGGGATATACGTAACCTCCCTCAATGAATATTATATCTTAACATGAAACACAGAAATGAGATGCGATATCGCGTTTTAAGAAGCATTTGAACTCCTTTGCTTCGATACGTAGACATCTGGAAACGTAGCTTCCTAGAAAGAAGTGATGCATATACATTCATTTGAAGTGTATGCGAGGTATACATGACTCTTCGCAATGAATATTATATCTTATCATGAAACATAGAAATGAGATGCGACATCTCGTTTTAGGAAGCATTAGAACTCTATTGCTACGATACGTGGACATCTGCAAACGCTTTTTTCTAGCATGGAAGTGTCGCATTTACATTCTTTGGAAGTGAATACGAGGTATACATGACACTTCGCAATGAATATTATATCTTATCATGAAACATAGAAATGAGATGCGATATCCCGTTTTAAGAAGCATTAGAACTCCATTGCTTCGATACGTAGGGATCTGCAAACGCTGTTTCCTAGCAGGGAAGTGTCGCATTTACATTCTTTTGAAGTGAATACGAGGTATACATGACACTTCGCAATGAATATTATATCTTATCATGAAACACAAAGTGTGATGCGATATCGCGTTTTAAGAAGCATTAGAACTTTATTGCTACGATACGTAGACATCTGCAAACGCTATTTCCTAGAAGGAAATGTCCCATTTACATTCATTTGAAGTGTATGCGACGTATACATGACACTTCGCAATGAATATTATATCTTATGATGAAACATAGAAATAAGATGCGATATCGCGATTAATGAAGCACAAGAACTCTATTGCTTGGATACGTAGACATCAGCAAATGCTATTTCCTAGCAAGAAAGTGTCGCCTTTAAATTCATTTGAAGTGTATGCGAGGTATACATAACACTTCGCAATGAATATTATATCTTATCATGAAACATAGAAATGAGTTGCGACATCTCGTTTTAAGAAGCATTAGACCTCAATTGTTGGGATACGTAGATATCTGCAAACGCTATTTCGTAGCATGGAAGTGTCACATTTACATTCATTTGAAGTGAATACGAGGTATACATGACACTTCCCAATGAATATTATACCCTATCACGAAACTCAGAAATGGAATGCGATATCGGGATTTAAGAAGCATTAGAACTCTACTGCTTCGATACGGAGACATCTGCAAACGCTATTTAATAGGAAGGAAGTGTCACGTTTACATTCTTTTGAAGTGAATACGAGGTATACAGAACGCTCCACAATGAATATTATATCTTATCATGAAACATAGAAATGAGATGCGATATCGCGCTTTAAGATGCATTGGAAATGTAATGCTACGATACGTAGATATCTGGAGACGCTATTTCCTAGCACGGAAGTGTAGCATTTACATTATTTTGAAGTGAGTACGTTGTATACATGACACTTCGTAAAGAATATTATACCTTGTCATGAAACATAGAAATCAGATGCGATATCGCGTTTTAAGAAGCATTGGAAATGTATTGCTACGATACGTAGATATCTGGAGACGCTATTTCCTAGCACGGAATTTATCGCATTTACATTCTTTTGAAGTGAATACGTGGTTTACATGACACTTCGCAATGAATATTATATCTCTTCATGAAACATAGAAATGAGATGCGATATCGCGTTTTAAGAAGCATTAGAACTCTATTGCTTCGATACGTAGATATCTGGAGACGTTATTTCCTAGCGCGGAAGTATCGCATTTACATTCTTTTGAAGTGAATACGTGGTACACATGATACTTCGCAATGAATATTATATCTCTTCATGAAACATAGAAATGAGATGCGATATCGCGTTTTAAGAAGCATTAGAAATCTATTGCTTCGATACGTAGACACCTGCAAACGCTATTTCCTAGCGAGGAAGTGTTGCATTTACATACTTTTGAAGTGAATAAGAGGTATACATGACATTTCGCAATGAATATTATATCTTACCATGAAACATAGAAATGAGATGCGATACAGCGTCTTGTGAATCATTAGTACTCGACTGCTACGATACGTAGACATCTGCAATCGCTATTTCCTAGCATGGAATTGTAGCGTTTACATTCTATTGAAGTGAATACGAGGTATACATGGCACTTCGCAATGAATATTGTATCTTACCATGAAACATAGAAATGAGATGCGATATCGCATTTTGAGAAGAATTAGAACTCTATTGCTTCGATACGGAGACATCTGCAAACGCTATTTCCTAGCATGGAAGTGTCGCATTTACATACTTTTGAAGTGAATACGAGATATTAATGACACTTCGCAATGGATATTATATCTTATCATGAAACATAGTATTGAAATGCGATATCGCGTCTTAGGAAGCGTTATAACTCTATTGCTACGATACGTAGACATCTGCAAATGCAATTGCCTAGCAAGGATGTATCGCATTTACATTCATTTGAAGTGAATACGAGGTATAGGTGGCACTTTGCAATGAATAATATATCTAATCATGAAGCATAGAAATGAAATGGGAAATCGCGATTTAAGAAGCATTAGAACTCTATTGCTACGATACGTAGACGTCTGCAAACCCTATTTCCTAGCAAGGAAGTGGCGCATTTACATTCTTGTGAAGTGAATACCAGGTATACATGACACGTCGCAATGTATATTATATCTTATCATGAAACATAGATGTGAGATGCGACATCTCGTTTTAAGGAGCACTAGAATTCTATTGTTTTGATACGTAAACATTTGGATACGCTATTTCCTAGCAAGGAAGTGTCGCATTTACATTCTTTTGATGTGAATACAAGGTATACATGACACTTCGCAATGAATATTATATCTTATCAATGAACATAGAAATGAAATGGGAAATCGCGTTTTAAGAAGCATTAGGACTCTATTGCTACGATACGTAATCATCTGCAAACGCTATTTCCTAGCAAGGAAGTGTCGCATTCATATTCTTTGGAAGTGAGTAAGGTATACATGACACTCCGCAATGAAAATTATATCTTATCACGAAACATAGAAATGAGATGCGATATCGCGATTTAAGGAGCATTAGAACTCTATTGCTACGATACGTAGACATCTACAATCGCTATTTCCTAGCAAGGAAGTGTCGCATTCACATTCTTTGGAAGTGAGTACGAGATATACGTGGCACTTCGCAATGAATATTATATCTTATCAAGAAACATAGAAATGAGATGCGACATCCCGTTTTAAGAAGCATTAGAACTCTATTGCTTCGATACGTAGAAATCCGCAAACGCTATTTCCTAGCAAGGAAGTGTCGCATTTACATTCTTTTGGAGTGAATACGAGGTATACCTGACACATCCCTGTGAATATTATATCTTATTATGAAACATAGATGTGTGATGCGACATCTAGTTTTAAGAAGCACTAGAAGTCTATTGTTTTGATACGTAGACATCTGCAAACGCTATTTCCTAGCAAGGAAGTGTCGCATTCACATTCTTTTGAAGTGACTACGAGGTATACATGACACTTCGCAATGGAAAATATATCTTATCACGAAACATAGAACTGAGATGCGACATCTCGTTTTAGGAAGCACTAGAAATCTATTATTTTGTTACGTAGACAACTGGATATGCTATTTCCTAGCAAGGAAGTGTCGCACTTACTTTCTTTTGAAGTGAAAACGAGGTATACATAACACTGCACAATGAATATTGTATCTTATCATGCAGCATAGAAATGAGATGCGATATCGCGATTGAAGAAGCATTAGAAATCTATTGCATCAATACGTAGACAACTGGAAACGCTATTGACTAGAATGGAAGTGTCGCATTTACATTCATTAGAAGTGTATGCGAGGTATACATGACACTTCGCAATGAATATTATATCTTATAATGAAATATAGAAATGAGATGCGATATCTCATTCTAACAAGCATTAGAACTCAATTGCTTCGTTACGTAGACATCTGCAAAAGCTATTTCCTAGCAAGGAAGTGTCGCATTTACATTCTTTAGCGGTATATACGAGGTACAAGTGACACTTCGCAATGAATATTATATCTTATCATGAAAAATGGAAATGAGATGCGATATCGCGTTTTAAGAAGCATTAGAACTCTACTGCTTCGATACGGTGACATCTGGAAACGCTATTTAATAGGAAGAATGTGTCGCATTTACATTCTTTTGAAGTGAATACGAGGTATAGTTAACACTGCACAATGAATATTATACCATATCGCGAAACATAGAAATGGAATGCGATATCGGGAATTAAGAAGCATTAGAACTCCACTGCTTCGATACGTAGATATCTGGAGACGCTATTTCCTAGCAAGGAAGTGTCGCATTTACATTCCTTTGTAGTGAATACGAGGTATACATGACACTTCGCAATGAATATTATATCATATCATGAAACATAGAAATGAGATGCGATATCGCATCTTAGGAAGCATTAGAACTCTACAGCTACGATACGTAGACATCTGCAAACGCTACTTCCTAGCATGGAAGTGTCGCATTTACATTCATTTGAAGTGAATACGAGGTATACATGACACTTCGCAATGAATATTATACCCTATCACGAAACACAGAAATGAAATGCGATATCGGGATTTAAGAAGCATTGGAACCCTACTGCTTCGATACGGAGACATCTGCAAACGCTATTTAATGGGCAGGAAGTGTCGCAGTTACATTCATTTGAAATGAATGCGAGGTATAGATAACAGTCAACAATGAATATTATATCTTATCATGAAACATAGAAATGAGCTGCGATATGGCGTTTTATGGGGCATTAGTACTCCATAGCTTCGATACAGAGATATCTGGGAACGTAATTTTTTAGAAAGGAACCTCCTCGCACCCCCCAGCATCAACCCCTGGACGCATGCAACCAGCCAAACTCGCCTGCAGAACCAGCAACTGGAAGTGTTCGTGCGCGTACACCTGCACGCGCTCACTTACACCGAGTTCCGCTGCCTCACTCGCACCGCGGAGTATACCTGTCTCGCTCGTACCGGGCACCAGTGTCTCACTCGGACCACCGAGTATACGTGTCACGCCCGCACCAAGGACGGGCAGCCCTATCTCCCTCGCACCGAGGATTCGTCCTGCAGGAAGACGTAGCCGCAGCCCATCACCTGAATGTGGTCTTTTCCAATTCCGGGAACCGGATTTGCTAGAACCTATATATTACTTCTAAGCTAGGACATACATACCATATCATGACGCATATATAAGAATTCCTAGATCTAAGTTACACTAAGTAAGATGCGTCCGGCCAGCGGCATGCGCCGCTAGCCCCACCACGAGCCGCGAGTCCCCACTCGCTCGACCGCGCGCTCTTCGCCTCGAGACGCGAGTCCCCCACTCGCGGGACCGCAATCTCCCTACCACGAGCGTCCGCGACCGTAGCGCCCCGCGAACCGAGGAGGTCAGAGGCGCGTCTCCAGAGCACACACTCTGACTCGAGATCTCCTACCGAGGAGTCGAAACCTCTAGTTCTAGATCGTTAGCCACCTCAATGTGGGGTTCAGGCATCGTATTTCTATTTCCATTTTAACTTAGCCTTAGTCTTTGAATAATTCCAGTTCTTGTATACTTCAAACCTAGAATATATTTTATTTTTACTTTTACTATATCCAAGTACAAGTTCTTTTACCAAGTCTACTATTTCCACATCCATTAATTTTATCAAGTGTTTACATTACTAGTTCTACCTTTAACATTACATTTAACTACGAATTCTTCCACGGGTTCTTCCATACAACTGGTGTTGCTCTTCATCAAATTGAAGGAGTATAGATATCGGCTTTGTGACGTTGAGACCGCCGCCTATCCTTCAGATCTTAGTCGAAAGTACAGAAAAACCTGGTGAATCAATCGTGCTTCCGGTTTGCGAAGAACGTGACGTGCAAGTAGGAAGAATTTCACACGATCACTTGTGCGTGTATATTTGGAGGGCGTTCCGAAAGTCCTTGTATACCAGCGACCTGCCTTCGCACCAGCCCAGACGCCGCTTTCCGAAGCGACCGTCGACGCTTCCGATCCAGACACCACGACGCATCACGCCGATTCTGCCACATTCAGCATCACCGCTGAATTCCGACCGCCGTCCTCCTCTTCGCTGGCGACTGATCGAGATTTCCGTAGCAGCCAACAGAACGAAATCCGCTACGATCCCAGCGAACGATCCTCCACGCCGTTTCTACGTACAAATCGAGGAAGAAGTCATCGAAAGGTAGGGTCATTCCCTTATTATCGCGAGTGTTTTCGCTAGTGTCGCGTCAGCCGAAATTGTCGGACCCGGTCATAACGCGTTCCCGCGGACCGAATTACCGAAAAGTAGGCTCGTGACATAAAGCATCCGGAGCAACGGAAAATAGTTTCGCCGGACGTGACACCTCGTATTCACTTCAAAAGAATGTAAATGCGACACTTCCTTGCTAGGAAATAGCGTTTGCAGATGTCTACGTATCGTAGCAATAGAGTTCTAATGCTTCTTAAAACGCAATATCGCATCTCACTTCTATGTTTCATGATAAGATCTAATATTCATTGCGAAGTGTCATGTATACCTCGATTTCACTTCACAAGAATGTAAATGCGACACTTCCATGCTAGGAAATAGCGTTTGCAGATGTCTACGTATCGTAGCAATAGAGTTCTAATGCTTCTTAAAACGCAATATCGCATCTCACTTCTATGTTTCATGATAAGATCTAATATTCATTGCGAACTGTCATGTAAACGTCGATTTTACTTCACTAGAATGTAAATGTGACACTTCCTTGCTAGGACATATTGTTTTCAGACGTCTGCGTAACGCAGCAATAGAGTACTAATACTTTTTAAAACGAGATGTCGCATTTCATTTCTATGTTTCGTAATAAGATCTAATATTCATTGTGGAGCGTTATGTATACCTCGTATTCACTTCAAAAGAATGTAAATGCGACACTCCCTTGCTAGGAAATAGCGTTTGCAGATGTCTACGTATCGTAGCAATGGAGTTCTAGTGCTTCTTAAATCACGATATCGCATATCATTTCTATGTTTCGCGATAAGGTGTAATATTCATTGCGAAGTGTCATGTATACCTCGTGTACACTTCAAAAGAATGTAAATGCGACACTTTCTTGCTAGGAAATAGCGTATACAGATGTCTACGTATAGTAGCAATAGAGTTCTAATGCTACTTAAATCACGATATCGCATCTCATTTCTATGTTTCGTGATAAGTTATAATATTCATTCCGCAGTGTCATGTACACCTCGAATTCACTTCAAAAGAATGTAAATGTGACTATTGATTGCTAGGAAATAGCGTTTGCAGATGTCTACGTATCGTAGCAATAGTGTTCTAATGCTTTTCAAAACGCGATATCGCATCTCATTTCTATGCTTCATGATAAGATATAATATTCATTGCGAAGTGTCATGTATACCTCGAATTCACTTCAAATGAATGTAAATGCTACACTTCCACGCTAGGAAATAGCGTTTGCAGATATCTCCGCATCGAGGCAATAGGGTTCTAATGCTTCTAAAAACGCGATATCGCATCTCATTTGTATGTTTCATGATAAGATATAATATTCATTGCGATGTGTCATGTACACCTCGAATTCACTTCAAAAGAATGTAAGTGCGACACTTCCATGCTAGAAAATGGCGTTTGCAGATGTCTCTGCATCGAGGCCATAGAGTTCTAATGCTTCTTACAACGCGATTTCGCATCTCATTTCTATGTTTCGTGACAAGTTATAATATTCATCCCGAAGTGTCATGTATACCTCGCATTCACTTCAAAAGAATGTAAATGCGACTATTCCTTGCTAGGGAATAGCGTTTGCAGATGTCTACGTATCGTAGCAATAGAGTTCTAATGCTACTTAGATCGGGATTTCGCATCTCATTTATATGTTTCGTGATAAGATATAATATTCATTGCGATGTGTCATGTATACCTCGTATTCACTTCAAAAGAATGTAAATGCGAATCTTCCTTGCTAGGAAATAGCATTGGCAGATGTCTACGTATCGTAGCAATAGAGTTCTAATGCTACTTAAATCACGATATCGCATCTCATTCCTATGTTTCGTGATAAGATATAATATTCATTGCGAAGTGTCATGTACACCTCGTATTCACTTCAAAAGAATGCAAATGCGACACTTCCATGCTAGGAAATGGCGTCTGCAGATGTCTACGCATCGTGGCAATAGAGTTCTAATGCTACTTAAATCGCGATATCGCATCTCATTTATATGTTTCGTGATAAGATATAATATTCATTGCGAAGTGTCATGTATACCTCGTATTCACTTCAAAAGAATGTAAATGCGACGTTTCCATCCTAGGAAGTAGCGTTTGCAGATGTCTACGTATCGTAGCAATAGTGTTCTAAAGCTTCTTAAAACGCGATATCGAATCTCACTTCTATGTTTCATGATAAGATATAATATTCATTGCAAAGTGTCATGTATACCTCGTATTCACTTCAAAAGAATGTAAATGCGACACTTCCTTCCTAGGAAATAGCGTTTGCAGATGTCTACGTATCGAAGCAATAGAGTTCTAATGCTTCTTAACTCGGGATATTGCATCTCATTTCTATGTTTCGTGATAAGGTATAATATTCATTGTGGAGTGTTATGTATACCTCGAATTCATTTCAAAAGAATGTAAATGCGACAATTGCTTGCTAGGAAATAGCGTTTGCAGATGTCAAAGTATCGTAGCAATAGAGTTCTAATGCTTCTTAAAACGCGATATCGCATCGCACTTCTATGTTTCAAGATAAGATATAATATACATTGCGAAGTGTTATGTACACCTCGAATTCACTCCAAACGAATGTAAATGCGACACTTCCTTGCTAGGAAATAGCGTATTCAGATGTCTACGTATCGTAGCAATATAGTTCTAATGCTTCTTTGATCGCGATATCGCATCGCATTTCTATGTTTCGTGATAAGATATAATATTCATTGCCATGTGTCATGTACACCTCGTATTCACTTCAAAAGAATGTAAATGCGACACTTCCATGCTAGGAAATAGCGTCTGCAGATGTCTACGCATCGTGGCAATAGAGTTCTAATGCTACTTAAATCGCGATATCGCATCTCATTTATATGTTTCGTGATAAGATATAATATTCATTGCGAAGTGTCATGTATACCTCGTATTCACTTCAAAAGAATGTAAATGCGACACTTCCATGCTAGGAAATAGCGTCTGCAGATGTCTACGCATCGTGGCAATAGAGTTCTAATGCTACTTAAATCGCGATATCGCATCTCATTTCTATGTTTTGTGATAAGATATAATATTCATTGCGAAGTGTCATGTGTACCTCGTATTCACTCCAAACGTATGTAAATGCCACACTTCCGTGCTAGCAAATAGCGTATTCAGATGTCTGCGTATCGTAGCAACAGAGTTCTAATGCTACTTATATCGCGATATCGCATCTCATTTCTATGATTCGTGACAAGATATAATATTCTTTGCGAAGTGTCATGTATACCTCGTATTCACTTCAAAAGAATGTAAATGGGACGTTTCCAACCTAGGAAATAGCGTTCGCAGATGTCTACGTATCGTAGCAATAGGGTCCTAATGCTTCTTAAAACGAGATGTCGCATTTCATTTCTACGTTTCGTGATAAGATATAATATTCATTGCGAAGTGTCATGTATACATCCTATTCACTCCAAACGAATGTAAATGCGAATTTTCCTTGCTAGGAAATAGCGTATTCAGATGTCTACGTATCGTAGCAATAGAGTTCTAATGCTACTTAATTCGCGATAACGCATATCACTTATATGTTTCGTGATAAGATATAATATTCATTGCGAAGTGTCATGTATACCTCGTATTCACTTCAAAAGAATGTAAATGCGACGTTTCCATCCTAGGAAATAGCGTTTGCAGATGTCTACGTATCGTAACAATAGTGTTCTAAAGCTTCTTAAAACGCGATATCGAATCTCACTTCTATGTTTCATGATAAGATATAATATTCATTGCAAAGTGTCATGTATACCTCGTATTCACTTCAAAAGAATGTAAATGCTACAATTGCTTGCTAGGAAATAGCGTTTGCAGATGTCAAAGTATCGTAGCAATAGAGTTCTAATGCTTCTTAATACGCGATATCGCATCGCACTTCTATGTTTCAAGATAAGATATAATATACATTGCGAAGTGTCATGTACACCTCGAATTCACTCCAAACGAATGTAAATGCGACACTTCCTTGCTAGGAAATAGCGTATTCAGATGTCTACGTATCGTAGCAATATAGTTCTAATGCTTCTTTGATCGCGATATCGCATCTCATTTCCATGTTTCGTGATAAGATATAATATTCATTGCGATGAGTCATGTACACCTCGTATTCACTTCAAAAGAATGTAAATGCGACACTTCCATGCTAGGAAATAGCGTCTGCAGATGTCTACGCATCGTGGCAATAGAGTTCTAATGATACTTAAATCGCGATATCGCATCTCATTCCTATGTTTCGTGATAAGTTATAATATTCATTCCGAAGTGTCATGTATACCACGTATTCACTTCAGAAGAGTGTAAATACGACTATTGCTTGCTAGGAAATAGCGTTTGCAGATGTCTACGTATCGTAGCAATAGTGTTCTAATGCTACTTAAATCGCGATATCGCATCTCATTTCTATGTTTCGTGATAAGTTATAATATTCATTCCAAAGTGTCATGTATACCTCGAATTCACTTCAGAAGAATGTAAATGCGACTATTGCTTGCATGGAAATAGCGTTTACGGATGCCTACGTATCGTAGCAATAGAGTTCTAATGCTTCTTATATCGCGATATTGCATCTCATTTCTATGTGTCGTGATAAGTTATAATATTCATTCCGAAGTGTCATGTATACCTCGAATTCACTTCAAAAGAATGTAAATGCGACACTTCCACGCTAGGATATAGCGTTTGCAGATATCTCCGCATCGAGGCAATAGGGTTCTAATGCTCCTTACATCGCGATTTCGCATCTCATTTCTATGTTTCGTGGTAAGTTATAATATTCATCCCGAAGTGTCATGTAAACCTCGAACATGCTTCAAAAGAATGTAAATGCAACTATTGCTTGGTAGGAAATAACTTTTGCAGATGTCTACGTATCGTAGCAATAGAGTTCTAATGCTACTTAAATCGGGATATCACACCTCATTTATAGGTTTCGTGATAAGATATAATATTCATTGCGATGTGTCACGTATACCTCGTATGCACTTCAAAAGAATGTAAATGCGAATCTTCCTTGCTAGGAAATAGCATTTGCAGATGTCTACGTATCGTAGCAATAGAGTTCTAATGCTACTTAAATCGCGATATCGCATCACATTTATATGTTTCGTGATAAGATATAATATTCATAGCAAAGTGTCATGTATACCTCGTATTCACTTCAAAAGAATGTAAATGCGACGTTTCCATCCTAGGAAATAGGGTTTGCAGATATCTACGTGTCGTAGCAAAAGAATCCTAATGCTTCTTAAAACGAGATGTCGCATTTCATTTCTATGTTTGGTGATAAGATATAATATTCATTGCGAAGTGTCATGTATACCTCGTATTCACTTCAAAAGAATGTAAATGCGACGTTTCCATCCTAGGAAATAGGGTTTGCAGATATCCACGTATCGTAGCAAAAGAATCCTAATGCTTCTTAAAACGAGATGTCGCATTTCATTTCTATGTTTGGTGATAAGATATAATATTCATTGCGAAGTGTCATGTGTACCTCGTATTCACTTCAAAAGAATGTAAATGCGACTATTCCTTGCTAGTAAGTAGGGTTCGCAGATACCTACGTATCGTAGCAATAGATTTGTTATGCTTCTTAGATCGCGATATCGCATCTCATTTCTACGTTTCGTGATAAGCTATAATATTCATTCCGAAGTGTCATGTAAACCTCGAATACGCTTCAAAAGAATGTAAATGCGACTATTACTTGCTAGGAGATAGCGTTTGCAGATGTCTACGTATCGTAGCAATAGAGTTCTAATCCTACTTAAATCGCGATACCGCATCACATTTATATGTTTCGTGATAAGATATAATATTTATCCCGAAGTGTCATGTAAACCTCGAATTCACTTCAATAGATTGTAAATGCGACTATTGCTTACTAGGAAATAGCGTTTGCAGATGTCTACGTATCGTAGTAATAGGGTTCTAATGCTTCTCAAAACGCGATATCGCATCTCATTTCTATGCTTCATGATAAGATATAATATTCATTGCGACGTGTTACGTTTACCTCGCATACACTTCAAGTGAATGTAAGTGCGACACTTCCTTGCTAGGAAACAGCGTTTGCACATGTCACCGTATCGTAGCAATAAAGTTCTAATGCATCTCAAAACGCGATATCGCATCTGATGTCTATGTTTCACCATAAGATATAGTATTCATTGCGAAGTGTCATGTATACCCCGCATACACATCAAATGAATGTCAAGGCGACAGTTCCTTGCTAGGAAATAGCGTTGGCAGATGTCTACGTATCGAAGCAATAGATTTCTAATGCTTCTTAAAACACGATAGCGCATCTCATTTCTAGGTTTTGTGATAAGATATAATATTCATAGCGAAGTGTCATGCATACCTCGCACACACTTCAAATGATTGTAAATGTCACACATCCTTGCTAGGAAATGCATTTCCAGATGTCTACGTATCGAAGCAGTATTGTTCTATTGCTTCTTAAAACGCGATATCGCATCTCATTTCTATGTTGCATGATAAGATGTAATATTCATTGCGAAGTGTTATGTATACCTCGTCTACACTGCAAAAGAATGTAAATGCCACACATCCTTGCTAGGCAATGCGTTTCCATGTGTCTAGGTATCGAAGCTATAGAGTTCTAATGCTTCTTAAATCGCGATATCGCTTCACATTTCTGTGTTCCATGACAAGATATAACATTCATTGCGAAGTGTTATGTATACCTCGTCTACACTTCAAAAGAATGTAAATGCCACACATCCTTGCTAGGAAATGCGTTTCCAGCTATCTACGTGTCGAAGCAGTGGAGTTCTAATGCTTCTTAAAACGCAAAATCGCATCTCATTTCTATCTTTCATGAAATGATATAATATACATTGCAGAGTGTTATGTGTACCTCGTCTACACTACAAAAGAATGTAAATGTCACACATCCTTGCTAGGAAATGCATTTCCAGATGTCTACGTATCGAAGCGGTATTGTTCTAGTGCTTCTTAAAACGCGATATCGCATCTCATTTCTATGTTGCATGATAAGATATAATATTTATTGCGAAGTGTTATGTGTACCTCGGCCGCACTTCAAAAGAATGTAAATGTCACACATCCTTGCTAGGCAATGCGTTTCCATGTGTCTAGGTATCGAAGCAATGGAGTTCTAAAGCTTCTTAAAACGCGATATCGCATCACATTTCTGTGTTTCATGACAAGATATAATATTCATTGCGAAATTTTAGGTATACCTCGTCTACACCACAAATAAATGTAAATGCCACACTTCCTTGCTAGGAAATAGCGTCAACAGATGTCTACGTATCGAAGCAATAGAGTTCTAATCCTTCTTAAAACGCGACATAGCATCTCATTTCTATGTTTCAAGATAATTTATAATATTCATTGCGAAGTGTTATGTATGCCTCGTCTACACTTCAAAAGAATGTAAATGCCACACTTCCTTGCTAGGAATTAGGTCTTGCAGATGTCTACGTATCGAAGCAATAGAGTTCTGATGCTTCTTAAATCGCCATATCGCATCTCATTTCTATGTTTCATGATAAGATATAATATTCATTGCGAATTGTTATGTATACCTCGTCTACACTACAAAAGGATGTAAATGCCACACTTCCTTGCTCGGAAATAGCGTTTCCAGTTGTTTACCTATCGGAGCAATAGAGTTCTATTGCTTCATTCAACACGATGTCGCAAGTCATTTCAATGATTCATGGTAAATTGCAATGTTCTATGCAATATGTTACATTTGTCTGCATCTAGACCTTAGAAGGATGTGAATCCTATACTTACTTGCAACAGAATATCGTTTCCAGATCTCTATGTGTCCAAGCAAGACATTTCTAATACTTCATGCAGCGCGATGTCGCATCTCATTTCAACGTTTCAAAGCAAAGAATCTGTAATCATATATCCATAACATTATGCTTAACTGTTAGAGGTCTTCAATAGAATGTGAACTATATAGTTCCATGCAAGGGATTGGCGCTTCGTAGTGTCTGTCTGTTAAAGCAATCGAGCTAGAATTCTCCATGCAATGCGCTGGCGCATCCCATTTCATTGTTTCAAAGTAAGAATGCTGTAATCTCTTATGCATAGCTCTATGCTTATCTGCTTTAACACTTCATAAGAATGTAAATTCCACAGCTCCATGCAACAGGATTGCCCTTCGTAGTGTCTACATGTCGAGGCAATAGAGTACTAATGCATTATACAATGCCATGACTCATCTCATTTCAACGTTTCGAATTAAGTAAGCTGTAATCTTCTATGAAAAGCATTATAATTATCTGCTTCTACTCTACAATAGAATGTGAATTCTATAGATCCAAGCAACAGGAGGGCAGGCTCTCCACCATCCTACTGCCTGCCCTGATGCGGGCACAGGATTCCCAGGGTCACTCAAACCGCGACCAACATCTATCTTATACTCTAACCGATTCATCGTTATGCGTTTTCCATTAAGCTTGCCGGGATCAGTGATATTGATTCGCTCAATCTAAATTATTATTTTCTTTTTAAGTTTCTCGATTTTTTTAGTTTCTCTCACGATATCGTCTATTGCGTTGTACCTTACCCTTACAGTATGGTATATAATCTGTTGTTTGATATTTCTAGGATTTCCTCTTAATAAATGCAATGCTTCCACATATTTTCTTTCTCTTTCTCTTTAGTTACATTGTTGTTAATTTATGCTTTTCACCCTCCACATTCACTCTCTACACCATCTCGGAACAGGCATTATACTATTACTGCAGGATGACACCCCGTTCTCGTTACACAGAGATCGAGTGTTCTCTCTTGCATCCGTTGATTTATATATGTTATATATTGGAGAATATTTTCTCTTATCCTTTGTATCCTTCGAATGAAATTACATTGACAGAAGTACGAGCTAGTTCTGCACGCCTATTTGAAACAACATTAAATCACCTTGTTAAACAATAATATATTAAATGTGACTTGGACTTTTAAATTTGAATTTATAAACATCTAACAGGTAAATATGTTTTTCTTACTATTCATATCATTATACATTCAGTGATTTATTGTGTGCTGTAATTTGATATATTAACTGCTTGATTATATTTTGCAATGCACTTGGCGTACCAAACATTATTTTTACTCCTGATGGGAGTGGATAGTTCTCCGTTTTATATTCTTATATCGCATTGATTATAAAAGTATATGATATCCTTTTTATGCAGTCATGTATAATTATGTACTGTGACGGTTTTTCCCGTTACAATCCGCAAGAAAAGGGTATATAGAACCAATAATAACGGGGTATCCAGAAGTTTAATCCGGGGTTATATCGGGGTACAGAATATCCGCGTGATTCGGCAACGCGAAGTACAGAACAATAAATTTCCTATCCAGCAAGTATTTCGAAGCTGCGAGGCTGGGACTTTTTGGGCGTCAGCTACTCAAGAAGTAGCAGAAACTAGTAAACCACGCAACCCGGGGAAACCCGGTGCAAGATAACCCTCGAAATTTCGAAACACTCTTTCGCTCGACTGCTTCTAGCCGAGTGCACAAATTAGGGTCGCGGCATTCTGAACTCACGGCTTCTTTCTAGATTGCCTCGTCGCGGTATTACAAAAGGGTATACGACACGCCGCGAATGACCGGGGATCACCACCCGTTATACAATACAAATTACAATACGCGACATCACAATTGCGGCAGGGAACAAATGGGACATGTTAGCGTATAAGGACTCACGTTCTCGTTTCCAACAAGTATGGATCTCGTTCAGTCCGTCTACCTCTCTCTCTCTCTCTCTCTCTCTCTCTCTCTCTCTCTCTCTCTCTCTCTCTCTCTCTCCTCCGAATCGCTCCGCATAATCGCTTGCTCGGTTGCTCGCTAAGTAGCCGCTAAGTCGTTCAGAAGAATAAGAGGCTGTCTTCGTGCTGGCTAGCTCATTATATAGGTTTGCTGGGGGTCTTCGGATCCCCTTAGACCCTCCTTAGGGCTCCTTGATGGGGTAGGGCCATACGCTTCGGTATTGTTCGGGGCATCGATCGGTGGATTTCGGCGATCTTCCCTGATCGCCCCCTCTGGTGTGTCTAGAGGGGGTCCTCTGGATTATTTGAACTGCGGCGCGTGTCGCGCCCCGCGCTTTCCACGGCTCACCTGCAATTCCACTGCGCATCTTGAGTTTTCCTCTCCACGGGCTCAGGGGAGGGGTAGAGGTCCTTCTCACACCCGAGAACCATCCTGTTCGTCTCCATGGACTATGGCAGCGGTCTTATCGTTACAGAGCTCTGGATCGTATCCTTCGGGCTTCAGGGTCTCTTCTTGCTCACTTCCCGAATCCTCCACCGTCGAGCCCGTCACGCTACCTCGGCGCACAGCCCTTCCACGAACCTGCGGTCTTATTATCCGCCGAAGAGGCGTATTATGGGTCGCTTCTTTCATCAGCTCGCCAGTCTAATCCGTAGAACGGTGAGAGAGAAACGAACGGGGGGGGGGGGGGGGGGGAGGTTCTACCATCGTGTATTTCACGCTCCTCGCAAATACAGCTATCGCGATGGTCCGTGTCGCGCTTCTCGCATGGGTGGTGATCTGCGAACTAGTCTAACCCAAGCAGGTGGGGGGGGGGGGGGGGGGGGGTTGAGCGAGCCTTGTGATGTCACCACGTCACAGTACATACAAATTTGCGATTAAGTAGCTATGTGTTCAAATTCAATTCCGAATAATGCACTAAAATGCATCCCAGATAACAGACGGCAAGATGGTAGCGACACCATGCCGGCACTATATTGCCACTTCCGAGGAGTGTCAACTGATTCGTAGTCATCTGTGACCGGATTCGTTGACTAAAATGCCAGAACGTGTTACCAGCACGTTCTAGACAAGCGAATCGCGCAGCACCAGCACCATGGTGACACGCGTATCATCGCTCCATTCATGAATCTCCTCAGCAATGATGCAGAATCACATTTGGCAATGGGGAACCTGTGCTTTCATACAAATTAGAACCGTTAGATGTCAGTAGATGTTCAGCATATGACTATTGATGAATATTTTGATGGTCGTTTTCCTATATTTATAGTTTATAGAAAATAATAAAATCGAGTTCTTATATCTTTGTTTTGTGCCGGTGTATCTATATTGGATTCAAAATAAATAAATTGCCCAGTTTAGTCATTTTTCATATTTGCTTATAACTTTTATGGAAACAGCTTCCCCATTAGTAAATGTCAGCCTACGCCACAACCACGCGTGTAGCTATGGTGAGCTGATAGTGTCATTGTCACGGCCGTGTAGCCCGTGTGCTATATCTCGGTGCTTTAATAGTGCCGTGATACGAATGCCGCCCCAGTACTAACAGTATGCCATTTCGAAAGCTGAGTAGGAGTACTTTGTTAGCACAGTTCTGTCACGGAATTCGTTCCTTCCGTTGTCATTGGCGTGCCAATCGCTGGCTGTTTGGGATATTGTAGTGCATGAGGCAGACTTGTTCCTTATCATCGTCAAGGAGATGGATTTTCACTCCCCCCTTTTTGAATTTTTTAAATTATTATTTGGAATTTTTGCCGTTTCTGTATCTCTATGACCGCATTGTGGATTCAACTTATGTACGATTTTTTTGGTCTTCATCTTTTGTTACATGTAATATTATATATGTGATGCACGTTTGTTATGTAATGCTCCGATTTGTAAGCCTCAGATACTTTTATTCTTTGGTAAAGCAACTTATTCGATTAATATATATTTATTAGACATAGATATAAACAATTAGAAAAATGTTATTAAAACGCTATTAAATATGTTGTTACAATTATATATTTAAGGTCTGAAGATGTAGATGCAATTAATGTCCGATATTTTACGTGATCCAATCGACGAATCAAGTGAGGCTATGAAATATAAAAATCTTTTACTATTCTTGGACCCCTTTACATGTTAAATGAATGATTAGTTCTGCAAGACAAGAAGCCTGAATTAGTGAGATATCTAGGAACATAAGTAATTTGTAAGTAACACATCTGTTCTCTTTGAAATATTTGCCTTTGCATAGAATAGAACGTATAGATATAATTGCCTGTTTTGTACCCATTTCGGTCCAATTCTATTATAGCCTTTGAGCAGAAGTAATATTGATTATACTTGATTTTTGCAATAGTTCTTTGATTAACAGATTTTATTAACCTAGAATCATCATTTGACGGATGTATCAATCTACTTTGTAGCTCCATCAGTTTCTTTTTCTGCTCGCTACTTTCCATTTTCAGTTCCGTATACTTATCCTTTATCACCATCATATATGTTGCGTAAAATTACAATAACTTTTTGTCCTCAAATTTTGCGGATATTTCAATTAAATTTCCATTGATTAAATAAACGGAAATTAAAAAACAGTGGCACGTACCATTTCTTGGAAACGTTGTATCGTAATTTGCATCTGACTGTTTTGAAAGGCACGCACTTTACTTAACGTTTGCAATGATTCGGTTAGCGAAGTAAAGTAATATTCTACTTTCGAAATTGTTGGCTCTTGTAATTTTAAGGCAAATATATTCATCTATCGACATCGTGAACATTGTTTTTTGGCAAAATTCCAGAAAAACAAATATACTATAAGTAAAATAATAAACATCATAATATTAAATTTAACTCTGTTCATCGTTGCCTTGTTGGACACATCCATAACAATATACAGGGTGGGGCAGTAATAATTAGCACCTCAGATATCCACGAAACTATAAGTTTCATAGAAGTTTTTGCTAATATAAAATTGCACAGTACAAAGGGGCCATCCGTTGATGAAAATAGTTTTTTTGTAAGTGGAGTTATGTTGGACATATGAAGGTTACCTTCATTTTTTAAAATGAATTGGTATGTCCATTCTTCCGTAATACGATAGAGCATTTTAAAGCAAGTTTAACGATCTGTAACATGAAGGCATTGAAGGTTACAAAGAGTAAAGAAAGGCGATAATACTCACGGTTTTGATAGTAAATGAAACATACGTATTGTAAACAGTGGTGGAAGGCGTAATACTTACCGTTTACTTCACTGTGAATAAACACTTGTCGAAGGGCATTTCAATAGTTTGCAGCATAAGTTAAACACGATAAGATTAGTATTGAAAAATCGGTTCGAATACGTTTGGTTAGGCTGTTCTTTGTGTCGCTCATTTTATAAGTACAGAGCTGCGGATTCCTGAGGACAGCTCACAAAATTGTTGAACTATGGAAGATTATCATTGTGAATTTGAATCGAAAGGTAATTAAATTCCATTAGATTGTAAACAGATCTCAATGTTTCATTTTAGATAGTAAGATTAAATACTCTTTACAAAACTACAAGAATGGATACATACCTTTCTGTTATTATTACTTCATAAAGAATTATAATTGCAATTATATAGTTCATTACGATAAAAAATATTTCTTAGAAAATTCTAAATATTAAATAAAAGAATCAAGTAAAACATTTTTAATAATTACGAATATGAAAAATACTTGAACATTCCAATAGAAAGATGTCTAAACAGGAGCTAGAAAAGTCAAACATTCAATTTCAATTCCAGAATTCATCTATAAGAGGTAAAATGTTTCGAAAGCTTTAATTACAGTCTTTAATGCAAGCAGTTCGGCAGTATTTCAATTTTTAAGAAAATTGATGAAAGTCAACCATTTTGAAGTGGTCAGAATCTTTGTCGTTTGAGCAATAAGTGAATAACAAATAACTGCATAAATTCCAGGCTTAAAAACTTATGGATTAAATCCTATGCAGACTCGTTTATGAGCGAGTTACTAAATAATAATTCACACTAAGTAATCATTTTAAAACTTAAACGATTACATCTGGCGAACTTTCAAAGATATCAGAAGCGTGAAAAGTATGTGGTTTATCAAAAACTCTTCTAAAAGAACGGACGAAGACAATAGAAATCTTTGTTGAAGTAAGCAAGTTCTAAAGTTCTAAGCAACGCGATGGCCCTTATCTGCCTATGTTTCATAGCAAGTAAGTTCTGAATTTCTATGAAATCCAATGGAATTTCTCACTACTAACGTTTCAAAGTAAGTTCTCAAATTCTCAGTTCTAGGTTTAAAACTATGTGTGTTCTATATATCTATGTAAAGTGATGGTTCCTATTAGTTGTGACGGAAACCTATATATAGTAAGTCAGGGAATCTCGAAGGGGTTAATTAACTAAATGCTTTAAGGTGTAAAACGTACTTTAATCTAAAGCGATCTATCGTTCCAAGGTATCCGCTCACGTACAACTTTTCTTGGGCGCCAGCTGCTCAGAAAGTAGCAAAGGGATAGACTACACGATCCCGGGAACCCTGGGGCGGAACAACCCTTGAAACTTCGAAATGCTCCTCCTCTCGAATACGCCTAGCCAAGTACACACACTCAGGTCGCAAGATACTGAAGTCACGGCATGCTTATTTATGGTCTCGACGTGGGTTTAACTAACAAGAGCTACGGGAAACTACGCAACACGCCGCAAATTACCGGGTATCATAACTCGCTTCACGATATAAGATACAATATACAATATGCGACACAAGACATGGGACGCTTTAGCGAATAAGCTCTCACGTTCTCTTCTTCAGGTTCCTTGAATTCGCTAGTGGTCCTCGGGTCTCCTGCATCCTCCTCGGGGCTCCTTGGTGGAGTGGGCTGTAGGCTTCCGTATTGTTCGGGTCCATCGATCAGTGGACTTCGGCGATTTCCTCTTCTCGCCCCCTTGGCTGTCCCTGAGGAGATCCTCCTGATAATTTAAATTGCATAGCGCCTCGCGCGCCGCGCTTCCATGGAACACCTGCAGGGCCGCTGGACTTTTGACTTCTCTTTAGGGGGTTAAGGATGGTTGAGGAACTTCTCACAACCTAGAGCATTATAAAGCACAAAAGCAGATAAGCATAATGCAATGCATGGAGCTTTACAACCTTCTAACTTACTTTGAACTGTTTATATGAAATGCGATATTGAGGTGCATGAAGCATGACAAATTAAATGCTTCGGCGCTTGGACATCTAGAAACGCTATCCCCGGGCAAGAAAGTGTAGGGTTCACACACAATTCAAGTGCAGAAGCAGATAAACATAACGCGATGCTATGAATATTACATCTTATCACGAAATATAGAAGTAAGATGCGCAGCCGCGTTTTACGCAGCATTAGAACTCTATTGCTTCTAAACCTTGAGATATAGAAACGAAATTCCGTAGCAAGGAAGTGATGCATTTACATTCATTTGAAGTGTAGAGGAAATATACATAAAGCGCTGCATTGAAATTACATCTTATCATGTGACTTAGAACTGATATGCGATATCGCGTTTTATAAAGAGTTAGAAATCTATTGCTTCGATGCGTTGACATCTAGAAACGCAATTTCCTAGCCAAGAAGTGTGGCATTTGCATTCTTTTGAAGTGTAGACGAGGTATACATAACACTTCCCAATGAATATTATAACTTATCATGAAACACAGAAATGAGATGCTAGTGCTTCAATACGTAGATATCTGGAAACGCATTTCCTAGCATGGATGTGTGGCATTTTCAATCTTTTGAAGTGTAGACGAGGTATACATAACACTTCGCAATGAATATTATATCTTATCATGAAACATAGAAATAATATCCAATATCGCGTTTTAAGAAGCAATAGAAATACATTGCTTCGATACGTAGACATCTGGAAACGCATTTCCTAGCAAGGATGCGTGGCATTTACATTCTTTTCAAGTGAAGACGAGGTATACATATCACCTCGCAATGAATATTATATCATATTATGAAACATATATGAGATGCGATATCGCGTTCTAGGAAGCATTAGAACTCCATTGCTTCAATACGTAGACATCAGGAAATGCTATTCCCTAGCAAGGAAGCGTGGCGTTTGCAATGTTTAGATTTGTAGTCGAGGTATACGTAACACTTCCCAATGAATATTATAGCTTATCCTGAAACCCAGAAATGAGATGCGATATCGCGTTTTAAGAAGCAGTGGAACCCTATTGCTTGGGTACGTAGACATCAGAAAACACTATTCCCTAGCAAGGATGTGTGGCCGTCACATTTTTTTGAAGTGTATACGAGGAGCACATAGCTCTTCCCAAAGAATATTGCATCTTATCATGATACGTAGAAATGAGATGCGACATCTCGTTTTAAGATGCATTAGAAGTCTATTGTTTCGTTACGTAGACATCTGGAAACGCTATTTCCTAGGAAGGAAGTGTCGCATTTACATTCTTTGGAAGTGAGTCCGAGGTATACATGACACTTCGCAATGAACATTATATCTTATCACGAAACATAGAAATGAGATGCGATGTCACGATTTAAGAGGCATTAGAACTCTATTGCTACGATACGAAGACATCTGCAAACGCTATTTCCTAGTAAGGAACTGCCGCATTTATATTCTTTTGAGCGGAATACGAGGTAAACATGACAGTTCGCAATGAATATTATATCATATCATGAAACATAGAAATGAGGTGCGATGTCGCGATTTAAGAAGCATCTGAACTCTATTGCTTCTATACGTAGACATCTGCCAACGCTATTTCCTAGCAAGGAAGTGTCGCACTTACATTCTTCTGAAGTGAATACGAGGTACACATAACATTGCACAATGAATATTATATCTTATCATAAAACATAGAAATGAGATGCGATATCGCGATTTTCGATGCATTAGAACTCTATTGCTTCGATACGTAGACATCTGCAAACGCTATTTCCTAAAAACAAAATGTCGCATTTACATTCATTTGAAGTGCAGACGAGGAATACTTAACACTTCGCAATGAATATTATAGCTTATCATGAAACATAGAAATGAGATGCGATATCGCGATTTACGGAGCATTAGAACTCTATTGCTTGGATACGTAAACATATGGAAACACTATTTCCTAGAAACGAAATGTCGCATTTACATTCATTTGATGTGCAGACGAGAAATACATAACACTTCGCAATGAATAATATATCTTATCATGAAACATAGAAAAGAGATGCTATATCTCGTTTTAGGAAGCATTATAACTATATTGCTTCTATACATAGACATCTGCAGACGCTATTTCCTAGCAAGGAAGTGTTGCATTTACATTAATTGGAAGTGTAGACGAGGAGTACATAGCACTTCGCAACGAATATTATATCTTATCATGAAACGGAGAAATGAGATGCGATATCGCGATAGAAGAAGCATTAGAACTCTACAGCTTCGATACCTAGACATCTGGAAACGCTAGTTCCTAGCATGGAAGTGTCCCATTTACATTCCTTTGTGGCGAATACGAGGTATACGTATCACTGCACAATGAATACTATACCTTATCATGAGACATAGAAATGAGATGCGATATCGCGATATAAGATGCATTAGAACCCTATTGCTTCGATACCTAGACATCTGCAAACGCAACTTCTTTGCAAGGAAGTGTCGCATTTACATTCATTTGAAGTGTATCCGGGTATACATAACAATTCGCAATGAATATTATATCTTATCATGAACTATAGAATTGAGATGCGATATCGCGAATTAAAAAGCATTAGAACCCTATTGCTGCGGTACGTAGACATCTGCAAACGCTATTTCCTAGCATGAAAGCGTCGCATTTACATTCATTTGAAGCGAATACGAGGTATACATGACACTTCGCAATGAATATTATATCTTATCACGAAACATAGAAATGAAATGCGACATCTCGTTTGAAGAAGCCTTAGGACTATATTGCTTCGATAAGTAGACATCAGCAAACGCTATTTCCTAGCAAGGAATAGTCGCACTTACATTATTTTGAAGTGAATTCGATGTATACATGTCACTTCGCAATGAATATTATATCTTATCAAGAAACTTAGAAATGAGTCTCGATATCGCGATTTAAGAAGCATTAGATGTCTATTGCTGCGATACGTAGACATCTGCAAACGCTATTTCCTATCATGGAAGAGTCGCATTTGCATTCATTTTAAGTGTATGCGAGGTATACATAACACTTCGCAATGAATATTATATCTTATCATAAAACATAGAAATGAGATGCGATATCGCGTTATAAGGAGCATTAGAACACTACTTCTTCGATACGTAGACATCTGCAAACGCTATTTCCTAGCAAGGAAGTGTCGCATTTACATTGTTTTGAAGTGAATACGAGGTAGACATAAAACTGCACAATGAATATTTCATATTAACATGAAACTTAGAAATGTAGTGCGATATCTCGTTTTAAGATGCATTAGAACATTATTCCTTCGATTCGTAGACATCTGCCAACGCTATTTTCTATCAAGGAAGAGTCGCATTTACTTTCTTTTGAAGCGAATGCGGGGCATACATGACACTTCGCAATGAATATTATATCCTATCATGAAACATAGAAATGAGATGCGATATCGCGATTTAAAAAGAATAGGTAATCTATTGCTACGATACGTAGACATCTGCAAACGCTATTTCCTAGGAAGGAAGTGTCGCATTTACTTTCTTTTGAAGTGAATACGAGGTATACATGACACTTCGCAATGAATATTATACCTTATAATAAAACAGAGAAATGAGATGCGATATGGAGATTTAAGAAGCATTAGAACTCTATTGCTTCGATACGTAGTCATCTGGAAACGCTATTCCCTAGAAAGTAGGTGTCGCATTTACACTCATTTGAAGTGTAGACGAAGAATACATAACATTGCACATTGAATATTATATCTTATCCTGAAACATAGAAATGAGATGCAATGTCGCGTTTTAAGAAGCATTATAACTCTATTGCTTCAGTACGTAGACATCTGTCAGCGCTACTTCCTAGCAAGGACCTGTAGCATTTACATTCTTTTGAAGTGAATACGAGGCAAACATGACACTTCGCAATGAATATCATATCTTATCATGAATCATAGAAGTGAGATGCGATATCGCGTTTTAAGAAGCATTAGAACTCCATTGCTACGATACGTAGAAATCTACTAACGTTACTTCCTAGCAAGCAAGTGGCGCATTCACATTCTTTTGAAGTGAATACGAGGAACACATGACACTTCGCAATGAATATTATATCCTGTAATGAAACATAGAAATGAAAGGCGATATCCCGTTTTAAGAAGCATTAGAAATCTATTGCTACGATACGTAGATATCTGGAGACGCTATTTCCTATCACGGAAGTATCGCATTTACATTCTTTTGAAGTGAATACGAGGCATACATGACATTTCGCAATGAATGTTATATCTTACCATGAAACATGGAAAGGAGATGCGATATCGCGTTTTAAGAATCATTAGAACTACATTGTTTCGATACGGAGACGTCTGCAAACGCTATTTCCTAGCAAGGAAGTGTCGCATTTACATTCCTGTTTAGTGAGTACGAGGTATACATGACATTTCGCAATGAATATTATATCATATCATGAAACATAGAAATGAGATGCGATTTCGCGTTTTAAGAAACATTAGAACTCTATTGCTACGATACGTTGACACCTGCAAACGCTATTTCCTCGCAAGGAAGTGTCGCATTTACATTCATTTGAAGTGAAAACGAGGTATACATGACACTTCGTAATGAATATTATATCTTATCATGAAACATACAATTGAGATTCGATATCGTGTTATAAGAAGCATTATAACATTATTGCTTCGATACGTAGGCATCTGCAAACGCTATTTCCTAGCAAGGACGTGTCGCACTTGCATTCCTTTGAAGTGAATACGAGGTATACATGACACTTCGCAATGAATATTATATCTTATCATGAAACATGGAAATGAGATGCGATATCGCGTTTTAAGAAGCATTTGAACTCTATTGCTACGATACGTAGACACCTGCAAACGCTATTTTCTAGCAAGGAAGTGTCGTATTTACATTCATTTGATGCGTATGAGAGGTATACATGACACTTCGCAATGAATATTATATCTTATCATGAAACATAGAAATGACATGCGATATCTCGTTCTAAGAAGCATTAGAAGTCTATTGCTACTATACGTAGACATCTGGATACGCTATTTCCTAGCAAGGAAGTGTCGCATTCACATTCTTTTGAAGTAAATACGAGTTATACATGACACTTCGCAATGGATATTATATCTTATCACGAAACATAGAAATGAGATGCGCTATCGAGATTTAGAAAGCATTAGAAGTCTATTGCTACTATACGTAGACATCTGGATACGCTATTTCCTAGCAAGGAAGTGTCGCATTCACATTCTTTTGAAGTAAATACGAGGTATACATGACACTTCGCAATGGATATTATATCTTATCGCGAAACATAGAAATGAGATGCCCTATCGAGATTTAGAAAGCATTAGAACTTTATTGCTGCGATACGTAGACATCTGCAAACGCTATTTAATAGCAAGGAAGTGTCGTATTTACATTCTTTTGAAGTGAAGACGTGGTATACATAACTCTCCACAATTATTATTATATCTTATCATGAAACATAGAAATGAAATGCGACATCTCGTTTGAAGAAGCCTTAGGACTATATTGCTTCGATAAGTAGACATCAGCAAACGCTATTTCCTAGCAAGGAATTCCTAGCGCTAATTCCTAGCACTTACATTCTTTTGAAGTGAATGCGAGGTATACATGACACATCCTAATGAATATCGTATCTTATCATGAAACATAGAAATGAGATGCGATATCGCGTTTTAAGAAGCATTAAATCTCTATTGCTACGATACGTAGACATCTGCAAACGCTATTTCCTAGCATGAAAGCGTCGCATTTACATTCATTTGAAGTGAATACGAGGTATACATGACACTTCGCAATGAATATTATATCTTATCACGAAACATAGAAATGAAATGCGACATCTCGTTTGAAGAAGCCTTAGGACTATATTGCTTCGATAAGTAGACATCAGCAAACGCTATTTCCTAGCAAGGAATAGTCGCACTTACATTATTTTGAAGTGAATTCGATGTATACATGTCACTTCGCAATGAATATTATATCTTATCAAGAAACTTAGAATTGAGTCTCGATATCGCGATTTAAGAAGCATTAGATGTCTATTGCTGCGATACGTAGACATCTGCAAACGCTATTTCCTATCATGGAAGAGTCGCATTTGCATTCATTTTAAGTGTATGCGAGGTATACATAACACTTCGCAATGAATATTATATCTTATCATGAGACATAGAAATGAGATGCCATATCGCGTTATGAGGAGCATTAGAACTCTATTCCTTCGATTCGTAGACATCTGCCAACGCTATTTTCTATCAAGGAAGAGTCGCATTTACTTTCTTTTGAAGTGAATACGAGGTATACATGACACTTAGCAATGAATATTATATCTTATCATGAAACAGGGAAATGAGGTGCGACATCACGTTTTAAGAAGCATTAGAACTCTATTGTTTCGATACTTAGACATCTGGAAACGCTATATCCTAGGAAGGAAGTGTCGCATTTACATTCTTTTGAAGCGAATGCGGGGCATGCATGACACTTCGCAATGAATATTATATCCTATCATGAAACATAGAAATGAGATAGGATATCGCGATTTAAAAAGAATAGGTAATCTATTGCTACGATACGTAGACATCTGCAAACGCTATTTCCTAGGAAGGAAGTGTCGCATTTACTTTCTTTTGAAGTGAATACGAGGTATACATGACACTTCGCAATGAATATTATACCTTATAATAAAACAGAGAAATGAGGTGCGACATCACGTTTTAAGAAGCATTAGAAATCTATTGTTTCGTTACTTAGACATCTGGAAACGCTATTTCCTTGCAAGTAAGTGTCGCGTTTACACTCTTTTGAAGCGAATACGAGATATACATCACATTTCGCAACGGATATTATGTCTTATCATGAAACATAGGAATGAGATGCGATATCGCGTTTTGAGAAGCATTAGAACCCTATTGCAACGATACGTAGACATCTGCAAACGCTATTTCCTAGCATGGAAGTGTAGCATATACATTCTATTGAAGTGAGTATGAGGAACACATGACACATCGCAATGAGTATTATATCTTATCATAAAACATAGTATTGAGATGCGATACCGCGTTTTAAGAATCATTAGAACTCTATTGCCTCGATACGTAGAAATCAGCACACGCTTTTTTCCTATCAAGGAATTGTCGCATTTACATTCATTTGAAGTGAATACGAGGTATACTCTATATCGCGTTTTAAGAGGCATTAGAACTCAATTGCTTCGATACGGAGACATCTGAAAACCATATTTCCTAGCAAGGAAGTGTCACATTTACATTCTTGTGAAGTCAAATCAACGTATACATGACACTTTGCAATGAATATTATATCTCATCATGAAACCTAGAAGTGAGATGCGATATCGCGTTTTAAGAAGCATTAGAACTCTATTGCTACGATACGTAGATATCTGCAAAGGCTATTTCCTAGCATGGAAGTGACGCATTTATATTTATTTGATGTGAATACGAGGTATACACGACACTTCGCAATGAATAATACATCTTATCATGAAACATAGAAATAAGATGCGATATTGCGTCCTAAGAAGCATTAGAGCTCTATTGTTTCAGTACGTACACATCTTAAGAAGCATAAGAACTCTATTGCTGCTATACGTAGATATCTGCAAACGCTATTTCCTAGCATGGAAGTGTCGCATTTACATTCATTTCAAGTGAATACGAGCTATAAGTGACACTTCGCAATGAATATTATATTTTGTCATTAAACATAGAAATGAGATGCGATATCGTGTTATAAGAAGCATTAGAACATTATTGCTTCGATACGTAGGCATCTGACAACGCTATTTCCTAGCAAGGAAGTGTTGCATTTACATACTTTTGAAGTGAATAAGAGGTATACATCACAGGTGACATTTCGCAATGAATATTGTATCTTACCATGAAACATAGAAATGAGATGCGATATCGCGTTTTGAGAAGCATTAGAACTCGACTGCTACGATACGTAGACATCTGCAATCGCTATTTCCTAGCATGGAAATGTAGCGTTTACATTCTTTTGAATTGAATAAGAGATATACATGACACTTCGCAATGGATATTATATATTATCATGAAACATAGAAATGAGATGCGATATCGCGTTTTAAGAAGCAATAGAACTCTACTGCTTCGATACGGAGACATCTGTAAACGCTATTTAATAGGAAGGAAGTGTCGCGTTTACATTCTTTTGAAGTGAACACGAAGTATACATAACACTCCACAATGAATATTATACCCTATCACGAAGCGTAGAAATGAGATGCGGTATCGCGATATAAGAAGCATTAGAATTCTATTGGTTCGATACGGAGACATCTGCAAACGCTATTTCCTAGCAAGGAAGTGTCTCATTTACATTCATTTGAAGTGTTTGCGATGTATACATAACACTTCGCAATGAATATTATATCTTATGATGAAACATAGAAATAAGATGCGATATCGCGATTAATAAAGCACAAGAACTCTATTGCTTGGATACGTAGACATCAGCAAATGCTATTTCCTAGCATGAAAGTGTCGCCTTTACATTCATTGCGAAGTGTCATGTATACCTCGTACACACATCACAAGAATGTAAATGCGACACTTCCATGCTAGGAAATAGCGTTTGCAGATTTCTACGTATCGTAGCAATAGAGATATAATTCTCCTTAAAACGAGATGTCGCATTTCATTTCTATGTTTCATGATAAGATATAATATTCATTGCGAAGTGTCATGTATACCTCGCACTCACATCACAAAAATGTAAATGCGAAACTTCCATGCTAGGAAATAGCGTTTGCAGATCTCAACGTATATTAGCAATAGAGATCTAATGCTTTTCAAAACGCGATATCGCATCTCATTCCTATGTTTCATGATAATATATAATACTCATTGAGAAGTGTCATGTATATCTCGTATTCACTTCAAAAGAATGTAAATGCGACACTCCCTTGCTAGGAAATAGCGTTTGCAGAATTCTACGCATCGTAGCAATAGAGTTCTAATGCTTCTTAAAACGCGATATCGCATTTCACTTCTATGTTTCATGATAAGATATAATTTTCATTGGGACGTGTCATGTATACCTCGATTTCACTTCAGAAGAATGTAAAAGCGGCACTTCCTTGCTAGGAAGTAGCGCTTGCAGATGTCTACCTATCGAAGCAATAGTGTTCTAATGCTTCTCAAAACGCGACATCGCAACTCATTCCTATGTTTCATGATAAGATACAATATTCATTGCGAAGTGTCATGTATACCTCGATTTCTCTTCACATGAGTGTAAAAGCGGCACTTCCTTGCTAGGAAGTAGCGCTTGCAGATGTCTACGTATCGAAGCAATAGTGTTCTAATGCTTCTCAAAACGCGATATCGCATCTCATTCCTATGTATCATGATAAGATATAATATTCATTCCGATGTGTCATGTATATCTCGTATTCACTTCAAAAGAATGTAAATGCGGCACATCCTTGCTAGGAAGTAGTGCTTGCAGATGTCTACGTATCGAAGCAATAGTGTTCTAATGCTTGTCAAAACGCGATATTGCAACTCACTCCTATGTTTCATGATAAGATATAATATTCATTCCGATGTGTCATGTATATCTCGTATTCACTTCAAAAGAATGTAAATGCGGCACATCCTTGCTAGGAAGTAGTGCTTGCAGATGTCTACGTATCGAAGCAATAGTGTTTTAATGCTTGTCAAAACGCGATATTGCAACTCATTCCTATGTTTCATGATAAGATATAATATTCATTCCGATGTGTCATGTATATCTCGTATTCATTTCAAAAGAATGTAAATGCGAAACTTCCATGCTAGGAAATAGCGTTTGCAGATGTCTACGTATCGTAGCAATAGAGTTCCAATGCTTCTTAAAACGCCATATCGCATCTCACTTCTATGTTTCATGATAAGATATATTATTCATTGCGAAGTGTCATGTATACCTCGATTTCACTTCACAAGAATGTAAAAGCGGCACTTCCTTGCTAGGAAGTAGCGTTTGCAGATGTCTACGTATCGAAGCAATAGTGTTCTAATGCTTCTCAGAATGCGATATCGCAACTCATTCCTATGTTTCATAATAAGATATAATATTCATTGCGAAGTGTCATGTATACCTCGCACTCACATCACAAGAATGTAAAAGCGGCACTTCCTTGCTAGGAAGTAGCGCTTGCAGATGTCTACCTATCGAAGCAATAGTGTTCTAATGCTTCTCAAAACGCGACATCGCAACTAATTCCTATGTTTCATGATAAGATATAATATTCATTGCGAAGTGTCATGTATACCTCGATTTCTCTTCACATGAGTGTAAAAGCGGCACTTCCTTGCTGGGAAGTAGCGCTTGCAGATGTCTACGTATCGAAGCAATAGTGTTCTAATGCTTCTCAAAACGCGATATCGCATCTCATTCCTATGTATCATGATAAGATATAATATTCATTCCGATGTGTCATGTATATCTCGTATTCACTTCAAAAGAATGTAAATGCGGCACATCCTTGCTAGGAAGTAGTGCTTGCAGATGTCTACGTATCGAAGCAATAGTGTTCTAATGCTTGTCAAAACGCGATATTGCAACTCATTCCTATGTTTCATGATAAGATATAATATTCATTCCGATGTGTCATGTATATCTCGTATTCACTTCAAAAGAATGTAAATGCGGCACATCCTTGCTAGGAAGTAGTGCTTGCAGATGTCTACGTATCGAAGCAATAGTGTTCTAATGCTTGTCAAAACGCGATATTGCAACTCATTCCTATGTTTCATGATAAGATATAATATTCATTCCGATGTGTCATGTATATCTCGTATTCATTTCAAAAGAATGTAATGCGAAACTTCCATGCTAGCAAATAGCGTTTGCAGATGTCTACGTATCGTAGCAATAGAGTTCCAATGCTTCTTAGAACGCCATATCGCATCTCACTTCTATGTTTCATGATAAGATATATTATTCATTGCGATGTGTCATGTATACCTCGATTTCACTTCACAAGAATGTAAAAGCGGCACTTCCTTGCTAGGAAGTAGCGTTTGCAGATGTCTACGTATCGAAGCAATAGTGTTCTAATGCTTCTCAGAACGCGATATCGCAACTCATTCCTATGTATCATGATAAGATATAATATTCATTCCGATGTGTCATGTATATCTCGTATTCACTTCAAAAGAATGTAAATGCGTAACTTCCATGCTAGGAAATAGCGTTTGCAGATGTCTACGTATCGTAGCAATACAGTTCTAACGCTTCTCAAAACGCCATATCGAGTCTCACTTCTACGTTTCATGAAAAGATATAATATTCATTGCGAAGTGTCATGTATACCTCGATTTCACTTCACAAGAATGTAAATGCGACACTTCCATGCTAGGAAATAGCGTCAGCAGATGTCTACGTATCGTAGCAATAGAGTTCTGATGCTTCTTAAAACGCGATATCGCATCTCACTTCTATGTTTCATGATAAGATATAATATTCATTGCAAAATGTCATGTATACGTTGATTTTACTTCACAAGAATGTAAATGCGACACTTCCTTGCTAGGAAATATTGTTTTCAGATGTCTGCGTATCGCAGCAATAGAGTTCTAATGCTTCTTAAAACGCGATATCGCATCTCACTTCTATGTTTCATGATACGATATAATTTTCATTGCAAAGTGTCATGTATACGTTGATTTTACTTCACAAGAATGTAAATGCGACACTTCCTTGCTAGGAAATATTGTTTTCAGATGTCTGCGTATCGCAGCAATAGAGTACTTATACTTCTTAAAACGAGATGTCGCATTTCATTTCTATGTTTCGTAATATGGTGTAATATACGTTGTGGAGTGTTATGTATACCTCGTATTCACATCAATAGGATGTAAGTGCGACACTTCCTAGCTAGGTAATATTGTTTGCAGATGTCCACGTATCGTAGCAATGGAGTTCTAGTGCTTCTTAAATCACGATATCGCATCTCATTCCTATGTTTCGTGATAAGGTATAATATTCAATGCGAAGTGTCATGTATACCTCGTATTCACTTCAAACGAATGTAAATGCGACACTTTCATGGTAGGAAATAGCGTTTGCAGATGTCTACGTATCGTAGCAATAGGATTCTAGTGCTTCTTAATACGCGATATCGCGTCTCACTTCTATGTTTCATGATAAGATATAATATTCATTGCGTAGTGTCATGTATACCTCGTATTTACTTCAAACGAATGTAAAAGCGGCACTTCCTTGCGAGGAAGTAGTGCTTGCAGATGTCAACGTATTGAAGCAATAGTGTTCTAATGCTTGTCAAAACGCGATATTGCAACTCATTCCTATGTTTCATGATAAGATATAATATTCATTCCGGTGTGCCATGTATATCTCGTATTCATTTCAAAAGAATGTAAATGCGAAACTTCCATGCTAGGAAATAGCGTTTGCAGATGTCTACGTATCGTAGCAATAGAGTTCTAATGCTTCTTAAAACGCCATATCCCATGTCACTTCTATGTTTCATGATAAGATATAATATTCATTGCGATGTGTCATGTATACCTCGATTTCACTTCACAAGAATGTAAAAGCTGCACTTCCTTGCTAGGAAGTAGCGCTTGCAGATATCTACGTATCGAAGCATTAGTGTTCTAATGCTTCTCAAAACGCGATATCGCATCTCATTCCTATGTATCATGATAAGATATAATATTCATTCCGATGTGTCATGTATATCTCGTATTCACTTCAAAAGAATGTAAATGCGAAACTTCCATGCTAGGAAATAGCGTTTTCAGATGTCTACGTATCGTAGCAATACAGTTCTGATGCTTCTTAAAACGCGATATCGCATCTCACATCTATGTTTCATGATAAGATATAATATTCATTGCAAAATGTCATGTATACATTGATTTTACTTCACAAGAATGTAAATGTGACACTTCCTTGCTAGGAAATATTGTTTTCAGATGTCTGCGTATTGCAGCAATAGAGTACTTATACTTAAAACGAGATGTCGCATTTCATTTCTAAGTTTCGTAATAAGGTGTAATATACATTGAGGAGTATTATGTATACCTCGTATTCACATCAAAAGGATGTAAGTGCGACACTTCCTTGCTAGGAAATATTGTTTGCAGATGTCTACGTATCGTAGCAATGGAGTTCTAGTGCTTCTTAAATCACGATATCGCATCTCATTTCTATGTTTCGTGATAAGGTATAATATTCATTGCGAAGTGTCATGTATACCTCGTATTCACTTCAAAAGAATGTAAATGCGATACTTTCTTGCTAGGAAATATTGCTTGCAGATGTCTACGTATCGTAGCAATAGAGCTCTAATGCTTCTCAAAACGCGATATCGCAACTCATTCCTATGTTTCATGATAAGATATAATATTCAGTGCAATGTGTCACGTATATCTCGTATTCACTTCAAAAGAATGTAAATGCGAAACTTCCATGCTAGGAAATAGAATTTGCAGATGTCTACGTATCGTAGCAATAGAGTTCTTGTGCTTCTTAAAACGCGATATCGCATCTGACGTCTATGTTTCATGATAAGATATAATATTCATTGCGAAGTGTCATGTATACCCCGATTTCACTTCACAAGAATGTAAATGCAACACTTCCATGCTAGGAAATAGCGTTTGCAGATGTCTACGTATCGTAGCAATAGAGTTCTAATGCTTCTTAAAACGCCATATCGCATCTCACTTCTATGTTTCATGATAAGATATAATATTCATTGCGAAGTGTCATGTATACCTCGATTTCACATCACAAGAATGTAAAAGCGGCACTTCCTTGCTAGGAAGTAGCGCTTGCAGATGTCTACGTATCGAAGAAATAGTATTCTAATGCTTCTCAAAACGCGATATCGCAACTCATTCCTATGTATCATGATAAGATATAATATTCATTCCGATGTGTCATGTATATCTCGTATTCACTTCAAAAGAATGTAAATGCGTAACTTCCATGCTAGGAAATAGCGTTTGCAGATGTCTACGTATCGTAGCAATACAGTTCTAATGCTTCTCAAAACGCCATATCGAGTCTCACTTCTACGTTTCATGAAAAGATATAATATTCATAGCGAAGTGTCATGTATACCTCGATTTCACTTCACAAGAATGTAAATGCGACACTTCCATGCTAGGAAATAGCGTCAGCAGATGTCTACGTATCGTAGCAATAGAGTTCTGATGCTTCTTAAAACGCGATATCGCATCTCACTTCTATGTTTCATGATAAGATATAATATTCATTGCAAAATGTCATGTATACGTTGATTTTACAACACAAGAATGTAAATGCGACATTTCCTTGCTAGGAAATATTGTTTTCAGATATCTGCGTATCGCAGCAATAGAGTTCTAATGCTTCTTAAAACGCGATATCGCAGCTCACTTCTATGTTTCATGATAAGATATAATTTTCATTGCAAAGTGACATGTATACGTTGATTTTTCTTCACAAGAATGTAAATGTGACACTTCCTTGCTAGGAAATATTGTTTTCAGATATCTGCGTATCGCAGCAATAGAGTACTTATACTTCTTAAAACGAGATGTCGCATTTCATTTCTATGTTTCGTAATATGGTGTAATATACGTTGTGGAGTGTTATGTATACCTCGTATTCACATCAATAGGATGTAAGTGAGACACTTCCTAGCTAGGTAATATTGTTTGCAGATGTCCACGTATCGTAGCAATGGAGTTCTAGTGCTCCTTAAATCACGATATCGCATCTCATTCCTATGTTTCGTGATAAGGTATAATATTCAATGCGAAGTGTCATGTATACCTCGTATTCACTTCAAACGAATGTAAATGCGACACTTTCATGGTGGGAAATAGCGTTTGCAGATGTCTACGTATCGTAGCAATAGGATTCTAGTGCTTCTTAATACGCGATATCGCGTCTCACTTCTATGTTTCATGATAAGATATAATATTCATTGCGAAGTGTCATGTATACCTCGTATTTACTTCAAACGAATGTAAAAGCGGCACTTCCTTGCGAGGAAGTAGCGCTTGCAGATGTCTACGTATCGTAGCAATAGATTTCTGATGCTTCTTAAAACGCGATATCGCATCTCACTTCTACGTTTCATGATAAGATATAATATTCATTGCAAAATGTCATGTATACGTTGATTTTACTTCACAAGAATGTAAATGTGACACTTCCTTGCTAGGAAATATTGTTTTCAGATGTCTGCGTATCGCAGCAATAGAGTACTTATACTTCTTAAAACGAGATGTCGCATTTCATTTCTATGTTTCGTAATATGGTGTAATATACGTTGAGGAGTATTATGTATACCTCGTATTCACATCAAAAGGATGTAAGTGCGACACTTCCTGGCTAGGAAATATTGTTTGCAGATGTCTACGTATCGTAGCAATGGAGTTCTAGAGCTTCTTAAATCACGATATCGCATCTCATTCCTATGTTCCGTGATAAGGTATAATATTCATTGCGAAGTGTCATGTATACCTCGTATTCACTTCAAACGAATGTAAATGCGACACTTTCATGGTAGGAAATAGCGTTTGCAGATGTCTACGTATCGTAGCAATAGGGTTCTTGTGCTTCTTAATACGCGATATCGCGTCTCACTTCTATGTTTCATGATAAGATAAAATATTCATTGCGAAGTGTCATGTATACCTCGTATTTACTTCAAACGAATGTAAATGCGGCACTTCCTTGCTAGGAAGTAGTGCTTGCAGATGTCAACGTATTGAAGCAATAGTGTTCTAATGCTTGTCAAAACGCGATATTGCAACTCATTCCTATGTTTCATGATAAGATATAATATTCATTCCGATGTGGCATGTATATCTCGTATTCATTTCAAAAGAATGTAAATGCGAAACTTCCATGCTAGGAAATAGCGTTTGCAGATGTCTACGTATCGTAGCAATAGAGTTCTAATGCTTCTTAAAACGCCATATCCCATGTCACTTCTATGTTTCATGATAAGATATAATATTCATTGCGAAGTGTCATGTATACCTCGTATTCACATCAATAGGATGTAAGTGCGGCACTTCCTAGCTAGGTAATATTGTTTGCAGATGTCTACGTATCGTAGCAATGGAGTTCTAGTGCTTCTTAAATCACGATATCGCATCTCATTCCTATGTTTCGTGATAAGGTATAATATTCAATGCGAAGTGTCATGTATACCTCGTATTCACTTCAAACGAATGTAAATGCGACACTTTCATGGTAGGAAATAGCGTTTGCCGATGTCTACGTATCGTAGCAATAGGATTCTAGTGCTTCTTAATACGCGATATCGCGTCTCACTTCTATGTTTCATGATAAGATATAATATTCATTGCGAAGTGTCATGTATACCTCGTATTTACTTCAAACGAATGTAAAAGCGGCACTTCCTTGCTAGGAAGTAGTGCTTGCAGATGTCAACGTATTGAAGCAATAGTGTTCTAATGCTTGTCAAAACGCGATATTGCAACTCATTCCAATGTTTCATGATAAGATATAATATTCATTGCGAAGTGTCATGTATACCTCGATTTCACTTCACAAGAATGTAAATGCTACACTTCCATGCTAGGAAATAGCGTTTGCAGATGTCTACGTATCGTAGCAATAGAGTTCTTATGCTTCTTAAAACGCGATATCGCGTCTCACTTCTATGTTTCGTGATAAGATATAATATTCACTGCGAGGTGTCATGTATACCTCGTACTCACATCACAAGAATGTAAAAGCGGCACATCCTTGCCAGGAAGTAGTGCTTGCAGATGTCTACGTATCGAAGCAATAGTGTTCTAATGCTTATCAAAACGCGATATTGCAACTCATTCCTATGTTTCATGATAAGATATAATATTCATTCCGATGTGTCATGTATATCTCGTATTCACATCAAATGAATGTAAATGCGACACTTCCACGCTAGGAAATAGCGTTTCCAGATGTCTACGTGTCGTAGCAATAGAGTTCTAATGCTACTTAAATCGCGATATCGCATATCACTTCTATGTTTCATCATAAGGTATAATATTCAATGCGAAGTGTCATGCATACCTCGTATTTACTTCAAAAGAATGTAAATGCGACTATTCCCTAATTCTTCTTAAAACGCGATATCGCATCTCATTTCTATGTTTCATGATAAGATATAATATTCATTGCGAAGTGTCATGAACACCTCGCATTCACATCAAGAGAATGTAAATGCGACACTTCCTTGCTAGGTAGTAGCGTATCCAGATATCTACGTATCGTAGCAATAGATTTCTAATGCTTCTTAGATCGCGACATCGCATCTCATTTCTATTTTTCGTGAGAAGATATCTTATTCATTGCGAAGTGTCATGTATACTTCGTATTCACTTCAAATGAATGTAAATGCGACATTTCCAAGCTAGGAAATAGCATTTGTAGACGTCTACATATCGTAGCAATAGAGTTCTAATGCGTCCTAAAACGCGATATCGCATCTCATTCCTATGTTTCATGATACAATATAGTATTCATTGCGAAGTGTCACTTACACCTCGCATTCACTTCAAAAGAATGTAAATGCGACACCTGCTTGCTAGGAAATAGCGTTTGCAGATGTCTACGTATAGAAGCATTAGCGTTCTATTTCCTAGCATGGACGTGTGGCATTTACATTCTTTTGAACAGAAGTCGTGGTATACATATCACTTCGCTGTGAATATTATATCATATCATGAAACATAGAAATGATATGCGATATCGCGATTTAAGAAGCATTGGAACTCTATTGCTACGATACATAGGCGTCTGCAAACGCTATTTCCTAGCATGCAAGTGTCGCATTTACATTCTTTTGAAGTGAATACCAGGTATACATGACACTTCGCAATGAATATTATATCTGATCATGAAACATAGAAATGAGAAGCGACATCTCGTTTTAAGAAGCATTAGTACTCTATTGCTACGATACGTAGACATCTGGAAATGTTATTTCCTAGCAAGGAAGTGTCGCATTTACATTCTTTTGAAGTGAATACGAGGTATACATAACACTCCACAATGAATATTATATCTTATCAGGAAACATAGAAATGGAATGCGGCATCTCGTTTTAAGAAGCATTGGAACTCTATTGCTACGATACGTAGACATCTGCAAACGCTATTTGATATCATGGAAGTGTCTTATTTACATTCTTCTGAAGTGAATACGAGGTATACATGACACTTCGCAATGAATATTATATCTTATCATGAAACATAGGAATGAGGTGCTATATCGCGTTTTGGGAAGCATTAGAACTCTATTGCTAATATACGTAGACATCTGCAAACTCTATTTCCTAGCAAGGAAATGTCTCACTTACATTCCACTGAAGTGAATACGAGGTATACATAACATTACACAATGAATATTACATCTTATTACGAAACATAGAAATGAAATACGACATCTCGTTTTAAGAAGCATTAGAACTCTATTGCTACGATACGGAGACATCTGCAAGCGATATTTCCTAGCATGTAAGTGTTGCATTTACATTCTTTTGAATAGAATACGAGGTATACATGACACTTCGCAATGAATATTATATCTTATCGTGAAACATAGAAGTGAGATGCGATATCGCGTTTTAGGAAGCATTAGAACTCTATTGCTACGATACGTAGAAATCTGCAAACGCTATTTCCTAGCATGGAAGTGTCGCATTTACATTCTTGTGAAGTGAATACGAGATATACATGACACTTCGCAATTAATATTACATCTTATCATGAAACATAGGAATGACATGCGATATCGCGTTTTAAGAAGCATTAGAACCCTATTGCTGCGATACGTAGACATCTGCAAAACGCTACTTCCTAGCATGGAAGTGTCGCATTTACATTCTTTTGACGTGAATACGAGGTATACATAACACTCTACAATGAATATTATATCTTATCACGAAACATGGAAGAGAGATGCGATATCGCGATTTAAGAAGCGCTAGAACTCTATTGCTACGATGCGTAGACATCTGGAAATGTTATTTCCTAGTAAGGAAGTGTCGCATTTACATTCTTTTGAAGTGAATACGAGGTATACATGACACTTCGCAATGAATATTATATCTGATCATGAAACATAGAAATGAGATTCGACATCTCGTTTTAAGAAGCATTAGAACTCTATTGCTACGATACGTAGAAATCTGCAAACGCTATTTCCTAGCATGGAAGTATCGCATTTACATTCTTGTGAAGTGAATACGAGATATACATGACACTTCGCAATTAATATTACATCTTATCATGAAACATAGGAATGAGATGCGATATCGCATTTTAAGAAGCATTAGAACCCTATTGCTGCGATACGTAGACATCTGCAAAAAGCTACTTCCTAGCATGGAAGTGTCGCATTTACATTCTTTTGACGTGAATACGAGGTATACATAACACTCTACAATGAATATTGTATCTTATCACGAAACATGGAAGAGAGATGCGATATCGCGATTTAAGAAGCGCTAGAACTCTATTGCTACGATGCGTAGACATCTGGAAATGTTATTTCCTAGCAAGGAAGTGTCGCATTTACATTCTTTTGAAGTGAATACGAGGTATACATGACACTTCGCAATGAATATTATATCTTATCATGAAACATAGAAGTGAGATGCGATATCGCGTTCTAAGAAGCATTAGAAATATATTTCTATGATACGTAGATATCTGCAAACGCTATTTCCAAGCATGGAAGGGTCGCATTTACATTCTTTTGAAGTGAGTACGAGGTATACATAACACTCCATAATGAATATTATATCTTCTCGTGAAACATAGCAGTGAGATGCGATATCGCGTTTTAGGAAGCATTGGAACTCTATTGCTGCGATACGTAGACATCTGCACACAATATTTCCTAGCAAGGAAGTGTCGCATTTACATTCTTGTGAAGTGAAATCGAGGTATACACGACACTTCGCAATGAATATTATATCTTATCATGAAACATAGGAATGAGGTGCTATATCGCGTTTTGAGAAGCATTAGGACTCTATTGCTAATATACGTAGACATCTGCAAACTCTATTTCCTAGGAAGGAAATTTCGCACTTACATTCCACTGAAGTGAGTACGAGGTATACATAACATTACACAATGAATATTATATCTTATTAAGAAACATAGAAATGAAATACGACATCTCGTTTTAAGAAGCATTAGTACTCTATTGCTGTGATACGTAGACATCTGCAAACAATATTTCCTAGCAAGGAAGTGTCGCATTTACATTCTTGTGAAGTGAAATCGTGGTATACACGACACTTCGCAATGAATATTATATCTTATCATGAAACATAGAAGTGAGATGCGATATCTCGTTTTAAGAAGTATTAGAACTCCATTCTTGCGATACGTGGTTATCTGGAAACGCCATTTCCTAGCAAGGAAGTGTCGCATTTACATTCTTTCGAAGTGAATACGAGGTATACATGACACTTCGCAATGAATATTATATCTTATCATGAAACATAGAAATGAAATGCGACATCTCGTTTTAAGAAGCATTCGAATGTGCTATATCGCGTTTTGAGAAGCATTAGAACACTATTGCTAATATACGTAGACATCTGCAAACGCTATTTCCTAGCATGTAAGTGTCGCATTTACATTCTTTTGAAGTGAATACGAGGTATACATGACACTTCGCAATGAATATTATATCTTATCATGAAACATAGAAGTGAGATGCTATATCGCGTTTTAAGAAGCATTAGAACTCCATTGCTACGATTTGTAGACGTCTGCAAACGCTATTTCCTAGCATGGAAGTGTCGCATTTACATTCTTTTGAAGTGAATACGAGGTATACATAACACTCTACAATGAAAATTATATCTTATCACGAAACATAGAAGTGAGATGCGATATCGCGTTTTAGGAAGCATTAGAACTCTATCGCTGCGATACGTAGACATCTGCAAACGATATTTCCTAGCATGGAAGTGTCGTATTTACATTCTTTTGAAGTGAATACGAGATTAACATGACACTTCGCAATGAATATTATATCTTATCATGAAACATAGGAATGAGGTGCTATATCGCGCTTGAGAAGCATTAGAACTCTATTGCTAATATACGTAGACATCTGCAAACTCTATTTCCTAGCAAAGCAATTTCGCACTTACATTCCACTGAAGTGAATGCGAGGTATACATAACATTACACAATGAATATTATATCTTATTACGAAACATAGAAATGAAATACGACATCTCGTTTTAAGAAGCATTAGTACTCTTTAGCTGTGATACGTAGACATCTGCAAACAATATTTCCTAGCAAGGAAGTGTCGCATTTACATTCTTGTGAAGTGAAATCGAGGTATACATGACACTTCGCAATGAATATTATATCTTATCATGAAACATGGAAGTGAGATGCGATATCGCGTTTTAAGAAGCATTAGAACCCTATTGCTACGATACGTAGACATCTGCAAACGCTACTTCCTAGCATGGAAATGTCGCATTTACATTCTTTTGAAGTGAATACGAGGTATACATGACACTTCGCAATGAATATTATATCTTATCATGAAACATAGAAGTGAGATGCGATATGGCATTTTAAGAATCATTAGAACTCCATTGTTTCGACACGTAGTCATCTGGAAACGCTATTTCCTAGCAAGGAAGTGTCGCATTTACATCATTTTAAAGTGAATACGAGGTATACATGACACTTCGCAATGAATATTATATCTTATCATGGAACATAGAAGTGGGGTGCGTTATCGCGTTCTAAGAAGCATTAGAACTCTATTGCTAGATACGTAGACATCTGCAAACGCTACTTCCTAGCATGGAAATGTCGCATTTACATTCTTTTGAAGTGAATACGAGATATACATGACACTTCGCAATGAATATTATATCTGATCATGAAACATAGAAATGAGAAGCGACATCTCGTTTTAAGAAGCATTAGAACTCTATTGCTACGATACGTAGACACCTGCAAAGGCTATTTCCTAGCATGGAAGGGTCGCATTTACATTCTTTTGAAATGAGTACGAGGTATACATAACACTCCATTATGAATATTATATCTTATCATGAAACATAGCAGTGAGATGCGATATCGCGTTCTAAGAAGCATTAGAACTCCATTGCTACGATTTGTAGACGTCTGCAAACGCTATTTCCTAGCATGGAAGTGTCGCATTTACATTCTTATGAAGTGAATACGAGGTATACATGACACTTCGCAATGAATATTATATCTTATCATGAAACATAGAAGTGAGATGCGATATCGCGTTTTAAGAAGCATTAGAACTCCATTGCTACGATTTGTAGACGTCTGCAAACGCTATTTCCTAGCATGGAAGTGTCGCATTTACATTCTTTTGAAGTGAATACGAGGTATACATAACACTCTACAATGAATATTATATCTTATCATGAAACATGGAAGTGAGATGCGATATCGCGTTTTAAGAAGCATTAGAACCCTATTGCTACGATACGTAGACATCTGCAAACGCTACTTCCTAGCATGGAAATGTCGCATTTACATTCTTTTGAAGTGAATACGAGGTATACATGACACTTCGCAATGAATATTATATCTTATCATGAAACATAAAAGTGAGATGCGATATGGCATTTTAAGAATCATTAGAACTCTATTGTTTCGACACGTAGTCATCTGGAAACGCTATTTCCTAGCAAGGAAGTGTCGCATTTACATCCTTTTAAAGTGAATACGAGGTATACATGACACTTCGCAATGAATATTACATCTGATCATGAAACATAGAAATGAGATGCGACATCTCGTTTTAAGAAGCATTAGAACTCTATTGCTACGATACGTAGACATCTGCAAACGCTATTTCCTAGCACGTAAGTGTCGCATTTACATACTTTTGAAGTGAATACGAGGTATACATGACACTTCGCAATGAATATTATATCTTATCATGGAACATAGAAGTGGGATGCGTTATCGCGTTCTAAGAAGCATTAGAACTCTATTGCTAGATACGTAGACATCTGCAAACGCTACTTCCTAGCATGGAAATGTCGCATTTACATTCTTTTGAAGTGAATACGAGGTATACATGACACTTCGCAATGAATATTATATCTTATCATGAAACATAGAAGTGAAATGCGATATGGCATTTTAAGAATCATTAGAACTCTATAGTTTCGACACGTAGTCATCTGGAAACGCTATTTCCCAGCAAGGAAGTGTCACATTTACATCCTTTTAAAGTGAATACGAGGTATACATGACACTTCGCAATGAATATTACATCTGATCATGAAACATAGAAATGAGATGCGACATCTCATTTTAAGAAGCATTAGAACTCTATTGCTACGATACGTAGACATCTGCAAACGCTATTTCCTAGCACGTAAGTGTCGCATTTACATTCTTTTGAAGTGAATACGAGGTATACATGACACTTCGCAATGAATATTATATCTTATCATGGAACATAGAAGTGGGATGCGTTATCGCGTTCTAAGAAGCATTAGAACTCTATTGCTAGATACGTAGACATCTGCAAACGCTACTTCCTAGCATGGAAATGTCGCACTTACATTCTTTTGAAGTGAATACGAGGTATACATGACACTTCGCAATGAATATTATATCTTATCATGAAACATAGAAGTGAGATGCGATATGGCACTTTAAGAATCATTAGAACTCTATTGTTTCGACACGTAGTCATCTGGAAACGCTATTTCCTAGCAAGGAAGTGTCGCATTTACATCCTTTTAAAGTGAATACGAGGTATACATGACACTTCGCAATGAATATTACATCTGATCATGAAACATAGAAATGAGATGCGACATCTCGTTTTAAGAAGCATTAGAACTCTATTGCTACGATACGTAGACATCTGCAAACGCTATTTCCTTGCACGTAAGTGTCGCATTTACATTCTTTTGAAGTGAATACGAGGTATACATGACACTTCGCAATGAATATTATATCTTATCATGGAACATAGAAGTGGGATGCGTTATCGCGTTCTAAGAAGCATTAGAACTCTATTGCTAGATACGTAGACATCTGCAAACGCTACTTCCTAGCATGGAAATGTCGCATTTACATTCTTTTGAAGTTAATACGAGGTATACATGACACTTCGCAATGAATATTATATCTTATCATGAAACATAGAAGTGAGATGCGATATGGCATTTTAAGAATCATTAGAACTCTATTGTTTCAACACGTAGTCATCTGGAAACGCTATTTCCTAGCAAGGAAGTGTCGCATTTACGTCCTTTTAAAGTGAATACGAGGTATACATGACACTTCGCAATGAATATTATATCTTATCATGAAACATAGGAATGAGGTGCTATATCGCGTTTTGAGAAGCATTAGGACTCTATTGCTAATATACGTAGACATCTGCAAACTCTATTTCCTAGGAAGGAAATTTCGCACTTACATTCCACTGAAGTGAGTACGAGGTATACATAACATTACACAATGAATATTATATCTTATTACGAAACATAGAAATGAAATACGACATCTCGTTTTAAGAAGCATTAGTACTCTATTGCTGTGATACGTAGACATCTGCAAACAATATTTCCTAGCAAGGAAGTGTCGCATTTACATTCTTGTGAAGTGAAATCGTGGTATACACGACACTTCGCAATGAATATTATATCTTATCATGAAACATAGAAGTGAGATGCGATATCTCGTTTTAAGAAGTATTAGAACTCCATTCTTGCGATACGTGGTTATCTGGAAACGCCATTTCCTAGCAAGGAAGTGTCGCATTTACATTCTTTCGAAGTGAATACGAGGTATACATGACACTTCGCAATGAATATTATATCTTATCATGAAACATAGAAATGAAATGCGACATCTCGTTTTAAGAAGCATTCGAATGTGCTATATCGCGTTTTGAGAAGCATTAGAACACTATTGCTAATATACGTAGACATCTGCAAACGCTATTTCCTAGCATGTAAGTGTCGCATTTACATTCTTTTGAAGTGAATACGAGGTATACATGACACTTCGCAATGAATATTATATCTTATCATGAAACATAGAAGTGAGATGCTATATCGCGTTTTAAGAAGCATTAGAACTCCATTGCTACGATTTGTAGACGTCTGCAAACGCTATTTCCTAGCATGGAAGTGTCGCATTTACATTCTTTTGAAGTGAATACGAGGTATACATAACACTCTACAATGAAAATTATATCTTATCACGAAACATAGAAGTGAGATGCGATATCGCGTTTTAGGAAGCATTAGAACTCTATCGCTGCGATACGTAGACATCTGCAAACGATATTTCCTAGCATGGAAGTGTCGTATTTACATTCTTTTGAAGTGAATACGAGATTAACATGACACTTCGCAATGAATATTATATCTCATCATGAAACATAGGAATGAGGTGCTATATCGCGCTTGAGAAGCATTAGAACTCTATTGCTAATATACGTAGACATCTGCAAACCCTATTTCCTAGCAAAGCAATTTCGCACTTACATTCCACTGAAGTGAATGCGAGGTATACATAACATTACACAATGAATATTATATCTTATTACGAAACATAGAAATGAAATACGACATCTCGTTTTAAGAAGCATTAGTACTCTTTAGCTGTGATACGTAGACATCTGCAAACAATATTTCCTAGCAAGGAAGTGTCGCATTTACATTCTTGTGAAGTGAAATCGAGGTATACATGACACTTCGCAATGAATATTATATCTTATCATGAAACATGGAAGTGAGATGCGATATCGCGTTTTAAGAAGCATTAGAACCCTATTGCTACGATACGTAGACATCTGCAAACGCTACTTCCTAGCATGGAAATGTCGCATTTACATTCTTTTGAAGTGAATACGAGGTATACATGACACTTCGCAATGAATATTATATCTTATCATGAAACATAGAAGTGAGATGCGATATGGCATTTTAAGAATCATTAGAACTCCATTGTTTCGACACGTAGTCATCTGGAAACGCTATTTCCTAGCAAGGAAGTGTCGCATTTACATCATTTTAAAGTGAATACGAGGTATACATGACACTTCGCAATGAATATTATATCTTATCATGGAACATAGAAGTGGGATGCGTTATCGCGTTCTAAGAAGCATTAGAACTCTATTGCTAGATACTTAGACATCTGCAAACGCTACTTCCTAGCATGGAAATGTCGCATTTACATTCTTTTGAAGTGAATACGAGATATACATGACACTTCGCAATGAATATTATATCTGATCATGAAACATAGAAATGAGAAGCGACATCTCGTTTTAAGAAGCATTAGAACTCTATTGCTACGATACGTAGACACCTGCAAAGGCTATTTCCTAGCATGGAAGGGTCGCACTTACATTCTTTTGAAATGAGTACGAGGTATACGTAACACTCCATTATGAATATTATATCTTATCATGAAACATAGCAGTGAGATGCGATATCGCGTTCTAAGAAGCATTAGAACTCCATTGCTACGATTTGTAGACGTCTGCAAACGCTATTTCCTAGCATGGAAGTGTCGCATTTACATTCTTATGAAGTGAATACGAGGTATACATGACACTTCGCAATGAATATTATATCTTATCATGAAACATAGAAGTGAGATGCGATATCGCGTTTTAAGAAGCATTAGAACTCCATTGCTACGATTTGTAGACGTCTGCAAACGCTATTTCCTAGCATGGAAGTGTCGCATTTACATTCTTTTGAAGTGAATACGAGGTATACATAACACTCTACAATGAATATTATATCTTATCATGAAACATGGAAGTGAGATGCGATATCGCGTTTTAAGAAGCATTAGAACCCTATTGCTACGATACGTAGACATCTGCAAACGCTACTTCCTAGCATGGAAATGTCGCATTTACATTCTTTTGAAGTGAATACGAGGTATACATGACACTTCGCAATGAATATTATATCTTATCATGAAACATAAAAGTGAGATGCGATATGGCATTTTAAGAATCATTAGAACTCTATTGTTTCGACACGTAGTCATCTGGAAACGCTATTTCCTAGCAAGGAAGTGTCGCATTTACATCCTTTTAAAGTGAATACGAGGTATACATGACACTTCGCAATGAATATTACATCTGATCATGAAACATAGAAATGAGATGCGACATCTCGTTTTAAGAAGCATTAGAACTCTATTGCTACGATACGTAGACATCTGCAAACGCTATTTCCTAGCACGTAAGTGTCGCATTTACATACTTTTGAAGTGAATACGAGGTATACATGACACTTCGCAATGAATATTATATCTTATCATGGAACATAGAAGTGGGATGCGTTATCGCGTTCTAAGAAGCATTAGAACTCTATTGCTAGATACGTAGACATCTGCAAACGCTACTTCCTAGCATGGAAATGTCGCATTTACATTCTTTTGAAGTGAATACGAGGTATACATGACACTTCGCAATGAATATTATATCTTATCATGAAACATAGAAGTGAAATGCGATATGGCATTTTAAGAATCATTAGAACTCTATAGTTTCGACACGTAGTCATCTGGAAACGCTATTTCCCAGCAAGGAAGTGTCGCATTTACATCCTTTTAAAGTGAATACGAGGTATACATGACACTTCGCAATGAATATTACATCTGATCATGAAACATAGAAATGAGATGCGACATCTCATTTTAAGAAGCATTAGAACTCTATTGCTACGATACGTAGACATCTGCAAACGCTATTTCCTAGCACGTAAGTGTCGCATTTACATTCTTTTGAAGTGAATACGGGGTATACATGACACTTCGCAATGAATATTATATCTTATCATGGAACATAGAAGTGGGATGCGTTATCGCGTTCTAAGAAGCATTAGAACTCTATTGCTAGATACGTAGACATCTGCAAACGCTACTTCCTAGCATGGAAATGTCGCACTTACATTCTTTTGAAGTGAATACGAGGTATACATGACACTTCGCAATGAATATTATACCTTATCATGAAACATAGAAGAGAGATGCGATATCGCGATTTAGGAAGCATAAGAACTCTATTGCTACGATACGTAGATATCTGCAAACGCTATTTCCTAGCATGGAAGTGACTTAATTACATTCTTTTGAAGTGAATACGAGGTATATATGACACTTCGCAATGAATATTATATCTTATCATGAAACATAGAAGTGAGATGCGATATGGCATTTTAAGAATCATTAGAACCCTATTGTTTCGTCACGTAGTCATCTGGAAACGCTATTTCCTAGGAAGGAAGTGTCGCATTTACATCCTTTTAAAGTGAATACGAGGTATACATGACACTTCGCAATGAATATTACATCTGATCATGAAATATAGAAATGAGATGCGACATCTCGTTTTAAGAAGCATTAGAACTCTATTGCTACGATACGTAGACATCTGCAAACGCTATTTCCTAGCACGTAAGTGTCGCATTTACATTCTTTTGAAGTGAATACGAGGTATACATGACACTTCGCAATGAATATTATATCTTATCATGAAACATAAAAGTGAGATGCGATATGGCATTTTAAGAATCATTAGAACTCTATTGTTTCGACACGTAGTCATCTGGAAACGCTATTTCCTAGCAAGGAAGTGTCGCATTTACATCCTTTTAAAGTGAATACGAGGTATACATGACACTTCGCAATGAATATTACATCTGATCATGAAACATAGAAATGAGATGCGACATCTCGTTTTAAGAAGCATTAGAACTCTATTGCTACGATACGTAGACATCTGCAAACGCTATTTCCTAGCACGTAAGTGTCGCATTTACATACTTTTGAAGTGAATACGAGGTATACATGACACTTCGCAATGAATATTATATCTTATCATGGAACATAGAAGTGGGATGCGTTATCGCGTTCTAAGAAGCATTAGAACTCTATTGCTAGATACGTAGACATCTGCAAACGCTACTTCCTAGCATGGAAATGTCGCATTTACATTCTTTTGAAGTGAATACGAGGTATACATGACACTTCGCAATGAATATTATATCTTATCATGAAACATAGAAGTGAAATGCGATATGGCATTTTAAGAATCATTAGAACTCTATAGTTTCGACACGTAGTCATCTGGAAACGCTATTTCCCAGCAAGGAAGTGTCGCATTTACATCCTTTTAAAGTGAATACGAGGTATACATGACACTTCGCAATGAATATTACATCTGATCATGAAACATAGAAATGAGATGCGACATCTCATTTTAAGAAGCATTAGAACTCTATTGCTACGATACGTAGACATCTGCAAACGCTATTTCCTAGCACGTAAGTGTCGCATTTACATTCTTTTGAAGTGAATACGAGGTATACATGACACTTCGCAATGAATATTATATCTTATCATGGAACATAGAAGTGGGATGCGTTATCGCGTTCTAAGAAGCATTAGAACTCTATTGCTAGATACGTAGACATCTGCAAACGCTACTTCCTAGCATGGAAATGTCGCACTTACATTCTTTTGAAGTGAATACGAGGTATACATGACACTTCGCAATGAATATTATATCTTATCATGAAACATAGAAGTGAGATGCGATATGGCACTTTAAGAATCATTAGAACTCTATTGTTTCGACACGTAGTCATCTGGAAACGCTATTTCCTAGCAAGGAAGTGTCGCATTTACATCCTTTTAAAGTGAATACGAGGTATACATGACACTTCGCAATGAATATTACATCTGATCATGAAACATAGAAATGAGATGCGACATCTCGTTTTAAGAAGCATTAGAACTCTATTGCTACGATACGTAGGCATCTGCAAACGCTATTTCCTTGCACGTAAGTGTCGCATTTACATTCTTTTGAAGTGAATACGAGGTATACATGACACTTCGCAATGAATATTATATCTTATCATGGAACATAGAAGTGGGATGCGTTATCGCGTTCTAAGAAGCATTAGAACTCTATTGCTAGATACGTAGACATCTGCAAACGCTACTTCCTAGCATGGAAATGTCGCATTTACATTCTTTTGAAGTTAATACGAGGTATACATGACACTTCGCAATGAATATTATATCTTATCATGAAACATAGAAGTGAGATGCGATATGGCATTTTAAGAATCATTAGAACTCTATTGTTTCAACACGTAGTCATCTGGAAACGCTATTTCCTAGCAAGGAAGTGTCGCATTTACGTCCTTTTAAAGTGAATACGAGGTATACATGACACTTCGCAATGAATATTATATCTTATCATGAAACATAGGAATGAGGTGCTATATCGCGTTTTGAGAAGCATTAGGACTCTATTGCTAATATACGTAGACATCTGCAAACTCTATTTCCTAGGAAGGAAATTTCGCACTTACATTCCACTGAAGTGAGTACGAGGTATACATAACATTACACAATGAATATTATATCTTATTACGAAACATAGAAATGAAATACGACATCTCGTTTTAAGAAGCATTAGTACTCTATTGCTGTGATACGTAGACATCTGCAAACAATATTTCCTAGCAAGGAAGTGTCGCATTTACATTCTTGTGAAGTGAAGTCGTGGTATACACGACACTTCGCAATGAATATTATATCTTATCATGAAACATAGAAGTGAGATGCGATATCTCGTTTTAAGAAGTATTAGAACTCCATTCTTGCGATACGTGGTTATCTGGAAACGCCATTTCCTAGCAAGGAAGTGTCGCATTTACATTCTTTCGAAGTGAATACGAGGTATACATGACACTTCGCAATGAATATTATATCTTATCATGAAACATAGAAATGAAATGCGACATCTCGTTTTAAGAAGCATTCGAATGTGCTATATCGCGTTTTGAGAAGCATTAGAACACTATTGCTAATATACGTAGACATCTGCAAACGCTATTTCCTAGCATGTAAGTGTCGCATTTACATTCTTTTGAAGTGAATACGAGGTATACATGACACTTCGCAATGAATATTATATCTTATCATGAAACATAGAAGTGAGATGCTATATCGCGTTTTAAGAAGCATTAGAACTCCATTGCTACGATTTGTAGACGTCTGCAAACGCTATTTCCTAGCATGGAAGTGTCGCATTTACATTCTTTTGAAGTGAATACGAGGTACACATAACACTCTACAATGAAAATTATATCTTATCACGAAACATAGAAGTGAGATGCGATATCGCGTTTTAGGAAGCATTAGAACTCTATCGCTGCGATACGTAGACATCTGCAAACGATATTTCCTAGCATGGAAGTGTCGTATTTACATTCTTTTGAAGTGAATACGAGATTAACATGACACTTCGCAATGAATATTATATCTTATCATGAAACATAGGAATGAGGTGCTATATCGCGCTTGAGAAGCATTAGAACTCTATTGCTAATATACGTAGACATCTGCAAACCCTATTTCCTAGCAAAGCAATTTCGCACTTACATTCCACTGAAGTGAATGCGAGGTATACATAACATTACACAATGAATATTATATCTTATTACGAAACATAGAAATGAAATACGACATCTCGTTTTAAGAAGCATTAGTACTCTTTAGCTGTGATACGTAGACATCTGCAAACAATATTTCCTAGCAAGGAAGTGTCGCATTTACATTCTTGTGAAGTGAAATCGAGGTATACATGACACTTCGCAATGAATATTATATCTTATCATGAAACATGGAAGTGAGATGCGATATCGCGTTTTAAGAAGCATTAGAACCCTATTGCTACGATACGTAGACATCTGCAAACGCTACTTCCTAGCATGGAAATGTCGCATTTACATTCTTTTGAAGTGAATACGAGGTATACATGACACTTCGCAATGAATATTATATCTTATCATGAAACATAAAAGTGAGATGCGATATGGCATTTTAAGAATCATTAGAACTCTATTGTTTCGACACGTAGTCATCTGGAAACGCTATTTCCTAGCAAGGAAGTGTCGCATTTACATCCTTTTAAAGTGAATACGAGGTATACATGACACTTCGCAATGAATATTACATCTGATCATGAAACATAGAAATGAGATGCGACATCTCGTTTTAGGAAGCATTAGAACTCTATTGCTACGATACGTAGACATCTGCAAATGCTATTTCCTAGCACGTAAGTGTCGCATTTACATACTTTTGAAGTGAATACGAGGTATACATGACACTTCGCAATGAATATTATATCTTATCATGGAACATAGAAGTGGGATGCGTTATCGCGTTCTAAGAAGCATTAGAACTCTATTGCTAGATACGTAGACATCTGCAAACGCTACTTCCTAGCATGGAAATGTCGCATTTACATTCTTTTGAAGTGAATACGAGGTATACATGACACTTCGCAATGAATATTATATCTTATCATGAAACATAGAAGTGAAATGCGATATGGCATTTTAAGAATCATTAGAACTCTATTGCTAGATACGTAGACATCTGCAAACGCTACTTCCTAGCATGGAAATGTCGCACTTACATTCTTTTGAAGTGAATACGAGGTATACATGACACTTCGCAATGAATATTATACCTTATCATGAAACATAGAAGAGAGATGCGATATCGCGATTTAGGAAGCATAAGAACTCTATTGCTACGATACGTAGATATCTGCAAACGCTATTTCCTAGCATGGAAGTGACTTAATTACATTCTTTTGAAGTGAATACGAGGTATATATGACACTTCGCAATGAATATTATATCTTATCATGAAACATAGAAGTGAGATGCGATATGGCATTTTAAGAATCATTAGAACCCTATTGTTTCGTCACGTAGTCATCTGGAAACGCTATTTCCTAGGAAGGAAGTGTCGCATTTACATCCTTTTAAAGTGAATACGAGGTATACATGACACTTCGCAATGAATATTACATCTGATCATGAAATATAGAAATGAGATGCGACATCTCGTTTTAAGAAGCATTAGAACTCTATTGCTACGATACGTAGACATCTGCAAACGCTATTTCCTAGCACGTAAGTGTCGCATTTACATTCTTTTGAAGTGAATACGAGGTATACATGACACTTCGCAATGAATATTATATCTTATCATGGAACATAGAAGTGGGATGCGTTATCGCGTTCTAAGAAGCATTAGAAATCTATTGCTAGATACGTAGACATCTGCAAACGCTACTTCCTAGCATGGAAATGTCGCATTTACATTCTTTTGAAGTGAATACGAGGTATACATGACACTTCGCAATGAATATTATATCTTATCATGAAACATAGAAGTGAGATGCGATATGGCACTTTAAGAATCATTAGAACTCCATTGTTTCAACACGTAGTCATCTGGAAACGCTATTTCCTAGCAAGGAAGTGTCGCATTTACATCCTTTTAAAGTGAATACGAGGTATACATGACACTTCGCAATGAATATTACATCTGATCATGAAACATAGAAATGAGATGCGACATCTCGTTTTAAGAAGCATTAGAACTCTATTGCTACGATACGTAGACATCTGCAAACGCTATTTCCTAGCACGTAAGTGTCGCATTTACATTCTTTTGAAGTGAATACGAGGTATACATGACACTTCGCAATGAATATTATATCTTATCATGGAACATAGAAGTGGGATGCGTTATCGCGTTCTAAGAAGCATTAGAACTCTATTGCTAGATACGTAGACATCTGAAAACGCTACTTCCTAGCATGGAAATGTCGCATTTACATTCTTTTGAAGTGAATACGAGGTATACATGACACTTCGCAATGAATATTATATCTTATCATGAAACATAGAAGTGAGATGCGATATGGCATTATAAGAATCATTAGAACTCTATTGTTTCGACACGTAGTCATCTGGAAACGTTACTTCCTAGCATGGAAATGTCGCATTTACATTTTTTTGAAGTGAATACGAGGTATACATGACACTTCGCAATGAATATTACATCTTATCATGGAACATAGAAGTGGGATGCGTTATCGCGTTCTAAGAAGCATTAGAACTCTATTGCTAGATACGTAGACATCTGAAAACGCTACTTCCTAGCATGGAAATGTCGCATTTACATTCTTTTGAAGTGAATACGAGGTATACATGACACTTCGCAATGAATATTACATCTGATCATGAAACATAGAAATGAGATGCCACATCTTGTTTTAAGAAGCATTAGAACTATATTGCTACGATACGTAGACATCTGCAAGCGCTATTTCCTAGCACGTAAGTGTCGCATTTACATTCTTTTGAAGTGAATACGAGGTATACATGACACTTCGCAATGAATATTATATCTTGTCATGAAACATAGAAGTGAGATGCGATATGGCACTTTAAGAATCACTAGAACTCTATTGTTTCGACACGTAGTCATCTGGAAACGCTATTTCCTAGCAAGGAAGTGTCGCATTTACATCCTTTTAAAGTGAATGCGAGGTATACATGACACTTCGCAATGAATATTACATCTGATCATGAAACATAGAAATGAGATGCGACATCTCGTTCTAAGAAGCATTAGAACTCTATTGCTACGATACGTAGACATCTGCAAACGCCATTTCCTAGCACGTAAGTGTCGCATTTACATTCTTTTGAAGTGAATACGAGGTATACATGACACTTCGCAATGAATATTATACCTTATCATGAAACATAGAAGTGAGATGCGATATGGCATTATAAGAATCATTAGAACTATATTGTTTCGACACGTAGTCATCTGGAAACGTTACTTCCTAGCATGGAAATGTCGCATTTACATTCTTTTGAAGTGAATACGAGGTATACATGACACTTTGCAATGAATATTATATCTTATCATGAAACATAGAAGTGAGATGCGATATTGCATTTTAAGAAACATTAGAACTCTATTGTTTCGACACGTAGTCATCTGGAAACGCTATTTCCTAGCAAGGAAGTGTCGCATTTACATCCTCTTAAAGTGAGTACGAGGTATACATGACACTTCGCAATGAAAATTACATCTGATCATGAAACATAGAAATGAGATGCCACATCTCGTTTTAAGAAGCATTAGAACTATATTGCTACGATACGTAGACATCTGCAAACGCTATTTCCTAGCACGTAAGTGTCGCATTTACATTCTTTTGAAGTGAATACGAGGTATACATGACACTTCGCAATGAATATTGTATCTTATCATGAAACATAGAAGTGAGATGCGATATGGCATTATAAGAATCATTAGAACTCTATTATTTCGACACGTAGTCATCTGGAAACGCTACTTCCTAGCATGGAAATGTCGCATTTACATTCTTTTGAAGTGAATACGAGGTATACATGACACTTCGCAATGAATATTATATCTTATCATGAAACATAGAAGTGAGATGCGATATGGCATTTTAAGAATCATTAGAACCCTATTGTTTCGACACGTAGTCATCTGGAAACGCTATTTCCTAGCACGTAAGTGTCGCATTTACATTCTTTTGAAGTGAATACGAGGTATACATGACACTTCGCAATGAATATTATATCTTATCATGGAACATAGAAGTGGGATGCGTTATCGCGTTCTAAGAAGCATTAGAACTCTATTGCTAGATACGTAGACATCTGCAAACGCTACTTCCTAGCATGGAAATGTCGCACTTACATTCTTTTGAAGTGAATACGAGGTATACATGACACTTCGCAATGAATATTATATCTTATCATGAAACATAGAAGTGAGATGCGATATGGCACTTTAAGAGTCATTAGAACTCTATTGTTTCGACACGTAGTCATCTGGAAACGCTATTTCCTAGCAAGGAAGTGTCGCATTTACATCCTTTTAAAGTGAATACGAGGTATACATGACACTTCGCAATGAATATTACATCTGATCATGAAACATAGAAATGAGATGCGACATCTCGTTTTAAGAAGCATTAGAACTCTATTGCTACGATACGTAGACATCTGCAAACGCTATTTCCTAGCACGTAAGTGTCGCATTTACATTCTTTTGAAGTGAATACGAGGTATACATGACACTTCGCAATGAATATTATATCTTATCATGGAACATAGAAGTGGGATGCGTTATCGCGTTCTAAGAAGCATTAGAACTCTATTGCTAGATACGTAGACATCTGCAAACGCTACTTCCTAGCATGCAAATGTCGCATTTACATTCTTTTGAAGTTAATACGAGGTATACATGACACTTCGCAATGAATATTATATCTTATCATGAAACATAGGAGTGAGATGCGATATGGCATTTTAAGAATCATTAGAACTCTATTGTTTCAACACGTAGTCATCTGGAAACGCTATTTCCTAGCAAGGAAGTGTCGCATTTACGTCCTTTTAAAGTGAATACGAGGTATACATGACACTTCGCAATGAATATTACATCTGATCATGAAACATAGAAATGAGATGCGACATCTCGTTTTAAGAAGCATTAGAACTCTATTGCTACGATACGTAGACATCTGCAAACGCTATTTAATAGCACGTAAGTGTCGCATTTACATTCTTTTGAAGCGAATACGAGGTATACATGACACTTCGCAATGAATATTATATCTTATCATGGAACATAGAAGTGGGATGCGTTATCGCGTTCTAAGAAGCATTAGAACTCTATTGCTAGATACGTAGACATCTGCAAACGCTACTTCCTAGCATGGAAATGTCGCATTTACATTCTTTTGAAGTGAATACGAGGTATACATGACACTTCGCAATGAATATTACATCTGATCATGAAACATAGAAATGAGATGCGACATCTCGTTTTAAGAAGCATTAGAACTCTATTGCTACGATACGTAGACATCTGCAAACGCTATTTAATAGCACGTAAGTGTCGCATTTACATTCTTTTGAAGCGAATACGAGGTATACATGACACTTCGCAATGAATATTATATCTTATCATGGAACATAGAAGTGGGATGCGTTATCGCGTTCTAAGAAGCATTAGAACTCTATTGCTAGATACGTAGACATCTGCAAACGCTACTTCCTAGCATGGAAATGTCGCATTTACATTCTTTTGAAGTGAATACGAGGTATACATGACACTTCGCAATGAATATTATATCTTGTCATGAAACATAGAAGTGAGATGCGATATGGCACTTTAAGAATCACTAGAACTCTATTGTTTCGACACGTAGTCATCTGGAAACGCTATTTCCTAGCAAGGAAGTGTCGCATTTACGTCCTTTTAAAGTGAATGCGAGGTATACATGACACTTCGCAATGAATATTACATCTGATCATGAAACATAGAAATGAGATGCGACATCTCGTTTTAAGAAGCATTAGAACTATATTGCTACGATACGTAGACATCTGCAAACGCTATTTCCTAGCACGTAAGTGTCGCATTTACATTCTTTTGAAGTGAATACGAGGTATACATGACACTTCGCAATGAATATTATATCTTATCATGAAACATAGAAGTGAGATGCGATATGGCATTATAAGAATCATTAGAACTCTATTATTTCGACACGTAGTCATCTGGAAACGCTACTTCCTAGCATGGAAATGTCGCATTTACATTCTTTTGAAGTGAATACGAGGTATACATGACACTTCGCAATGAATATTATATCTTATCATGAAACATAGAAGTGAGATGCGATATGGCATTTTAAGAATCATTAGAACCCTATTGTTTCGACACGTAGTCATCTGGAAACGCTATTTCCTAGCACGTAAGTGTCGCATTTACATTCTTTTGAAGTGAATACGAGGTATACATGACACTTCGCAATGAATATTATATCTTATCATGGAACATAGAAGTGGGATGCGTTATCGCGTTCTAAGAAGCATTAGAACTCTATTGCTAGATACGTAGACATCTGCAAACGCTACTTCCTAGCATGGAAATGTCGCACTTACATTCTTTTGAAGTGAATACGAGGTATACATGACACTTCGCAATGAATATTATATCTTATCATGAAACATAGAAGTGAGATGCGATATGGCACTTTAAGAATCATTAGAACTCTATTGTTTCGACACGTAGTCATCTGGAAACGCTATTTCCTAGCAAGGAAGTGTCGCATTTACATCCTTTTAAAGTGAATACGAGGTATACATGACACTTCGCAATGAATATTACATCTGATCATGAAACATAGAAATGAGATGCGACATCTCGTTTTAAGAAGCATTAGAACTCTATTGCTACGATACGTAGACATCTGCAAACGCTATTTCCTAGCACGTAAGTGTCGCATTTACATTCTTTTGAAGTGAATACGAGGTATACATGACACTTCGCAATGAATATTATATCTTATCATGGAACATAGAAGTGGGATGCGTTATCGCGTTCTAAGAAGCATTAGAACTCTATTGCTAGATACGTAGACATCTGCAAACGCTACTTCCTAGCATGCAAATGTCGCATTTACATTCTTTTGAAGTTAATACGAGGTATACATGACACTTCGCAATGAATATTATATCTTATCATGAAACATAGAAGTGAGATGCGATATGGCATTTTAAGAATCATTAGAACTCTATTGTTTCAACACGTAGTCATCTGGAAACGCTATTTCCTAGCAAGGAAGTGTCGCATTTACGTCCTTTTAAAGTGAATACGAGGTATACATGACACTTCGCAATGAATATTACATCTGATCATGAAACATAGAAATGAGATGCGACATCTCGTTTTAAGAAGCATTAGAACTCTATTGCTACGATACGTAGACATCTGCAAACGCTATTTAATAGCACGTAAGTGTCGCATTTACATTCTTTTGAAGCGAATACGAGGTATACATGACACTTCGCAATGAATATTATATCTTATCATGGAACATAGAAGTGGGATGCGTTATCGCGTTCTAAGAAGCATTAGAACTCTATTGCTAGATACGTAGACATCTGCAAACGCTACTTCCTAGCATGGAAATGTCGCATTTACATTCTTTTGAAGTGAATACGAGGTATACATGACACTTCGCAATGAATATTATATCTTGTCATGAAACATAGAAGTGAGATGCGATATGGCACTTTAAGAATCACTAGAACTCTATTGTTTCGACACGTAGTCATCTGGAAACGCTATTTCCTAGCAAGGAAGTGTCGCATTTACATCCTTTTAAAGTGAATGCGAGGTATACATGACACTTCGCAATGAATATTACATCTGATCATGAAACATAGAAATGAGATGCGACATCTCGTTTTAAGAAGCATTAGAACTATATTGCTACGATACGTAGACATCTGCAAACGCTATTTCCTAGCACGTAAGTGTCGCATTTACATTCTTTTGAAGTGAATACGAGGTATACATGACACTTCGCAATGAATATTATATCTTATCATGAAACATAGAAGTGAGATGCGATATGGCATTATAAGAATCATTAGAACTCTATTATTTCGACACGTAGTCATCTGGAAACGCTACTTCCTAGCATGGAAATGTCGCATTTACATTCTTTTGAAGTGAATACGAGGTATACATGACACTTCGCAATGAATATTATATCTTATCATGAAACATAGAAGTGAGATGCGATATGGCATTTTAAGAATCATTAGAACCCTATTGTTTCGACACGTAGTCATCTGGAAACGCTATTTCCTAGCACGTAAGTGTCGCATTTACATTCTTTTGAAGTGAATACGAGGTATACATGACACTTCGCAATGAATATTATATCTTATCATGGAACATAGAAGTGGGATGCGTTATCGCGTTCTAAGAAGCATTAGAACTCTATTGCTAGATACGTAGACATCTGCAAACGCTACTTCCTAGCATGGAAATGTCGCACTTACATTCTTTTGAAGTGAATACGAGGTATACATGACACTTCGCAATGAATATTATATCTTATCATGAAACATAGAAGTGAGATGCGATATGGCACTTTAAGAATCATTAGAACTCTATTGTTTCGACACGTAGTCATCTGGAAACGCTATTTCCTAGCAAGGAAGTGTCGCATTTACATCCTTTTAAAGTGAATACGAGGTATACATGACACTTCGCAATGAATATTACATCTGATCATGAAACATAGAAATGAGATGCGACATCTCGTTTTAAGAAGCATTAGAACTCTATTGCTACGATACGTAGACATCTGCAAACGCTATTTCCTAGCACGTAAGTGTCGCATTTACATTCTTTTGAAGTGAATACGAGGTATACATGACACTTCGCAATGAATATTATATCTTATCATGGAACATAGAAGTGGGATGCGTTATCGCGTTCTAAGAAGCATTAGAACTCTATTGCTAGATACGTAGACATCTGCAAACGCTACTTCCTAGCATGCAAATGTCGCATTTACATTCTTTTGAAGTTAATACGAGGTATACATGACACTTCGCAATGAATATTATATCTTATCATGAAACATAGAAGTGAGATGCGATATGGCATTTTAAGAATCATTAGAACTCTATTGTTTCAACACGTAGTCATCTGGAAACGCTATTTCCTAGCAAGGAAGTGTCGCATTTACGTCCTTTTAAAGTGAATACGAGGTATACATGACACTTCGCAATGAATATTACATCTGATCATGAAACATAGAAATGAGATGCGACATCTCGTTTTAAGAAGCATTAGAACTCTATTGCTACGATACGTAGACATCTGCAAACGCTATTTAATAGCACGTAAGTGTCGCATTTACATTCTTTTGAAGCGAATACGAGGTATACATGACACTTCGCAATGAATATTATATCTTATCATGGAACATAGAAGTGGGATGCGTTATCGCGTTCTAAGAAGCATTAGAACTCTATTGCTAGATACGTAGACATCTGCAAACGCTACTTCCTAGCATGGAAATGTCGCATTTACATTCTTTTGAAGTGAATACGAGGTATACATGACACTTCGCAATGAATATTATATCTTGTCATGAAACATAGAAGTGAGATGCGATATGGCACTTTAAGAATCACTAGAACTCTATTGTTTCGACACGTAGTCATCTGGAAACGCTATTTCCTAGCAAGGAAGTGTCGCATTTACATCCTTTTAAAGTGAATACGAGGTATACATGACACTTCGCAATGAATATTACATCTGATCATGAAACATAGAAATGAGATGCGACATCTCGTTTTAAGAAGCATTAGAACTCTATTGCTACGATACGTAGACATCTGCAAACGCCATTTCCTAGCACGTAAGTGTCGCATTTACATTCTTTTGAAGTGAATACGAGGTATACATGACACTTCGCAATGAATATTATATCTTATCATGAAACATAGAAGTGAGATGCGATATGGCATTATAAGAATCATTAGAACTCTATTGTTTCGACACGTAGTCATCTGGAAACGTTACTTCCTAGCATGGAAATGTCGCATTTACATTCTTTTGAAGTGAATACGAGGTATACATGACACTTTGCAATGAATATTATATCTTATCATGAAACATAGAAGTGAGATGCGATATGGCATTTTAAGAATCATTAGAACTCTATTGTTTCGACACGTAGTCATCTGGAAACGCTATTTCCTAGCAAGGAAGTGACGCATTTACATTCCTTTGAAGTGAATACGAGGTATACATGTCACTTCGCAATGAATATTATATCTTATCATGGAACAGAGAAGTGGGATGCGTTATCGCGTTCTAAGAAGCATTAGAACTCTATTGCTAGATACGTAGACATCTGCAAACGCTACTTCCTAGCATGGAAATGTCGCATTTACATTCTTTTGAAGTGAATACGAGGTATACATGACACTTCGCAATGAATATTATATCTTACCATGAAACATAGGAGTGAGATGCGATATGGCATTACAAGAATCATTAGAACTCTATTGTTTCGACACGTAGTCATCTGGAAACGCTACTTCCTAGCATGGAAATGTCGCATTTACATTCTTTTGAAGTGAATACGAGGTATACATGACACTTCGCAATGAATATTATATCTTATCATGAAACATAGAAGTGAGATGCGATATGGCACTTTAAGAATCATTAGAACTCTATTGTTTCGACACGTAGTCATCTGGAAACGCTATTTCCTAGCAAGGAAGTGTCGCATTTACATCCTTTTAAAGTGAATACGAGGTATACATGACACTTTGCAATGAATATTATATCTTATCATGAAACATAGAAGTGAGATGCGATATTGCATTTTAAGAAACATTAGAACTCTATTGTTTCGACACGTAGTCATCTGGAAACGCTATTTCCTAGCACGTAAGTGTCGCATTTACATTCTTTTGAAGTGAATACGAGGTATACATGACACTTCGCAATGAATATTATATCTTATCATGAAACATAGAAGTGAGATGCGATATCGCGATTTAGGAAGCATAAGAACTCTATTGCTACGATACGTAGATATCTGCAAACGCTATTTCCTAGCATGGAAGTGTCTTAATTACATTCTTTTGAAGTGAATACGAGGTATATATGACACTTCGCAATGAATATTATATCTTATCATGAAACATAGAAGTGAGATGCGATATGGCATTTTAAGAATCATTAGAACCCTATTGTTTCGTCACGTAGTCATCTGGAAACGCTATTTCCTAGGAAGGAAGTGTCGCATTTACATCCTTTTAAAGTGAATACGAGGTATACATGACACTTCGCAATGAATATTACATCTGATCATGAAATATAGAAATGAGATGCGACATCTCGTTTTAAGAAGCATTAGAACTCTATTGCTACGATACGTAGACATCTGCAAACGCTATTTCCTAGCACGTAAGTGTCGCATTTACATTCTTTTGAAGTGAATACGAGGTATACATGACACTTCGCAATGAATATTATATCTTATCATGGAACATAGAAGTGGGATGCGTTATCGCGTTCTAAGAAGCATTAGAAATCTATTGCTAGATACGTAGACATCTGCAAACGCTACTTCCTAGCATGGAAATGTCGCATTTACATTCTTTTGAAGTGAATACGAGGTATACATGACACTTCGCAATGAATATTATATCTTATCATGAAACATAGAAGTGAGATGCGATATGGCACTTTAAGAATCATTAGAACTCTATTGTTTCGACACGTAGTCATCTGGAAACGCTATTTCCTAGCAAGGAAGTGTCGCATTTACATCCTTTTAAAGTGAATACGAGGTATACATGACACTTCGGAATGAATATTACATCTGATCATGAAACATAGAAATGAGATGCGACATCTCGTTTTAAGAAGCATTAGAACTCTATTGCTACGATACGTAGACATCTGCAAACGCTATTTCCTAGCACGTAAGTGTCGCATTTACATTCTTTTGAAGTGAATACGAGGTATACATGACACTTCGCAATGAATATTATATCTTATCATGGAACATAGAAGTGGGATGCGTTATCGCGTTCTAAGAAGCATTAGAACTCTATTGCTAGATACGTAGACATCTGAAAACGCTACTTCCTAGCATGGAAATGTCGCATTTACATTCTTTTGAAGTGAATACGAGGTATACATGACACTTCGCAATGAATATTATATCTTATCATGAAACATAGAAGTGAGATGCGATATGGCATTATAAGAATCATTAGAACTCTATTGTTTCGACACGTAGTCATCTGGAAACGTTACTTCCTAGCATGGAAATGTCGCATTTACATTCTTTTGAAGTGAATACGAGGTATACATGACACTTCGCAATGAATATTACATCTGATCATGAATCATAGAAATGAGATGCGACATCTCGTTTTAAGAAGCATTAGAACTCTATTGCTACGATACGTAGACATCTGCAAACGCTATTTCCTAGCACGTAAGTGTCGCATTTACATTCTTTTGAAGTGAATACGAGGTATACATGACACTTCGCAATGAATATTATATCTTATCATGGAACATAGAAGTGAGATGCGATATGGCATTATAAGAATCATTAGAACTCTATTGTTTCGACACGTAGTCATCTGGAAACGCTACTTCCTAGCATGGAAATGTCGCATTTACTTTCTTTTGTAGTGAATACGAGGTATACATGACACTTCGCAATGAATATTATATCTTATCATGAAACATAGAAGTGAGATGCGATATGGCATTTTAAGAATCATTAGAACTCTATTGTTTCAACACGTAGTCATCTCGAAACGCTATTTCCTAGCAAGGAAGTGACGCATTTACATTCCTTTGAAGTGAATACGAGGTATACATGACACTTCGCAATGAATATTATACCTTATCATGAAACATAGAAGAGAGATGCGATATCGCGATTTAGGAAGCATAAGAACTCTATTGCTACGATACGTAGATATCTGCAAACGCCATTTCCTAGCATGGAAGTGTCTTAATTACATTCTTTTGAAGTGAATACGAGGTATATATGACACTTCGCAATGAATATTATATCTTATCATGAAACATAGAAGTGAGATGCGATATGGCATTTTAAGAATCATTAGAACCCTATTGTTTCGTCACGTAGTCATCTGGAAACGCTATTTCCTAGGAAGGAAGTGTCGCATTTACATCCTTTTAAAGTGAATACGAGGTATACATGACACTTCGCAATGAATATTACATCTGATCATGAAATATAGAAATGAGATGCGACATCTCGTTTTAAGAAGCATTAGAACTCTATTGCTACGATACGTAGACATCTGCAAACGCTATTTCCTAGCACGTAAGTGTCGCATTTACATTCTTTTGAAGTGAATACGAGGTATACATGACACTTCGCAATGAATATTATATCTTATCATGGAACATAGAAGTGGGATGCGTTATCGCGTTCTAAGAAGCATTAGAAATCTATTGCTAGATACGTAGACATCTGCAAACGCTACTTCCTAGCATGGAAATGTCGCATTTACATTCTTTTGAAGTGAATACGAGGTATACATGACACTTCGCAATGAATATTATATCTTATCATGGAACATAGAAGTGAGATGCGATATGGCATTATAAGAATCATTAGAACTCTATTGTTTCGACACGTAGTCATCTGGAAACGCTATTTCCTAGCAAGGAAGTGTCGCATTTACATCCTTTTAAAGTGAATACGAGGTATACATGACACTTCGCAATGAATATTACATCTGATCATGAAACATAGAAATGAGATGCGACATCTCGTTTTAAGAAGCATTAGAACTGTATTGCTACGATACGTAGACATCTGCAAACGCTATTTCCTAGCACGTAAGTGTCGCATTTACATTCTTTTGAAGTGAATACGAGGTATACATGACACTTCGCAATGAATATTATATCTTATCATGGAACATAGAAGTGGGATGCGTTATCGCGTTCTAAGAAGCATTAGAACTCTATTGCTAGATACGTAGACATCTGAAAACGCTACTTCCTAGCATGGAAATGTCGCATTTACATTCTTTTGAAGTGAATACGAGGTATACATGACACTTCGCAATGAATATTATATCTTATCATGAAACATAGAAGTGAGATGCGATATGGCATTATAAGAATCATTAGAACTCTATTGTTTCGACACGTAGTCATCTGGAAACGTTACTTCCTAGCATGGAAATGTCGCATTTACATTCTTTTGAAGTGAATACGAGGTATACATGACACTTCGCAATGAATATTACATCTGATCATGAATCATAGAAATGAGATGCGACATCTCGTTTTAAGAAGCATTAGAACTCTATTGCTACGATACGTAGACATCTGCAAACGCTATTTCCTAGCACGTAAGTGTCGCATTTACATTCTTTTGAAGTGAATACGAGGTATACATGACACTTCGCAATGAATATTATATCTTATCATGGAACATAGAAGTGAGATGCGATATGGCATTATAAGAATCATTAGAACTCTATTGTTTCGACACGTAGTCATCTGGAAACGCTACTTCCTAGCATGGAAATGTCGCATTTACTTTCTTTTGTAGTGAATACGAGGTATACATGACACTTCGCAATGAATATTATATCTTATCATGAAACATAGAAGTGAGATGCGATATGGCATTTTAAGAATCATTAGAACTCTATTGTTTCAACACGTAGTCATCTCGAAACGCTATTTCCTAGCACGTAAGTGTCGCATTTACATCCTCTTAAAGTGAATACGAGGTATACATGACACTTCGCAATGAATATTACATCTGATCATGAAACATAGAAATGAGATGCCACATCTCGTTTTAAGAAGCATTAGAACTATATTGCTACGATACGTAGACATCTGCAAACGCTATTTCCTAGCACGTAAGTGTCGCATTTACATTCTTTTGAAGTGAATACGAGGTATACATGACACTTCGCAATGAATATTGTATCTTATCATGAAACATAGAAGTGAGATGCGATATGGCATTATAAGAATCATTAGAACTCTATTATTTCGACACGTAGTCATCTGGAAACGCTACTTCCTAGCATGGAAATGTCGCATTTACATTCTTTTGAAGTGAATACGAGGTATACATGACACTTCGCAATGAATATTATATCTTATCATGAAACATAGAAGTGAGATGCGATATGGCATTTTAAGAATCATTAGAACCCTATTGTTTCGACACGTAGTCATCTGGAAACGCTATTTCCTAGCACGTAAGTGTCGCATTTACATTCTTTTGAAGTGAATACGAGGTATACATGACACTTCGCAATGAATATTATATCTTATCATGGAACATAGAAGTGGGATGCGTTATCGCGTTCTAAGAAGCATTAGAACTCTATTGCTAGATACGTAGACATCTGCAAACGCTACTTCCTAGCATGGAAATGTCGCACTTACATTCTTTTGAAGTGAATACGAGGTATACATGACACTTCGCAATGAATATTATATCTTATCATGAAACATAGAAGTGAGATGCGATATGGCACTTTAAGAGTCATTAGAACTCTATTGTTTCGACACGTAGTCATCTGGAAACGCTATTTCCTAGCAAGGAAGTGTCGCATTTACATCCTTTTAAAGTGAATACGAGGTATACATGACACTTCGCAATGAATATTACATCTGATCATGAAACATAGAAATGAGATGCGACATCTCGTTTTAAGAAGCATTAGAACTCTATTGCTACGATACGTAGACATCTGCAAACGCTATTTCCTAGCACGTAAGTGTCGCATTTACATTCTTTTGAAGTGAATACGAGGTATACATGACACTTCGCAATGAATATTATATCTTATCATGGAACATAGAAGTGAGATGCGATATGGCATTATAAGAATCATTAGAACTCTATTGTTTCGACACGTAGTCATCTGGAAACGCTACTTCCTAGCATGGAAATGTCGCATTTACTTTCTTTTGTAGTGAATACGAGGTATACATGACACTTCGCAATGAATATTATATCTTATCATGAAACATAGAAGTGAGATGCGATATGGCATTTTAAGAATCATTAGAACTCTATTGTTTCAACACGTAGTCATCTCGAAACGCTATTTCCTAGCACGTAAGTGTCGCATTTACATCCTCTTAAAGTGAATACGAGGTATACATGACACTTCGCAATGAATATTACATCTGATCATGAAACATAGAAATGAGATGCCACATCTCGTTTTAAGAAGCATTAGAACTATATTGCTACGATACGTAGACATCTGCAAACGCTATTTCCTAGCACGTAAGTGTCGCATTTACATTCTTTTGAAGTGAATACGAGGTATACATGACACTTCGCAATGAATATTGTATCTTATCATGAAACATAGAAGTGAGATGCGATATGGCATTATAAGAATCATTAGAACTCTATTATTTCGACACGTAGTCATCTGGAAACGCTACTTCCTAGCATGGAAATGTCGCATTTACATTCTTTTGAAGTGAATACGAGGTATACATGACACTTCGCAATGAATATTATATCTTATCATGAAACATAGAAGTGAGATGCGATATGGCATTTTAAGAATCATTAGAACCCTATTGTTTCGACACGTAGTCATCTGGAAACGCTATTTCCTAGCACGTAAGTGTCGCATTTACATTCTTTTGAAGTGAATACGAGGTATACATGACACTTCGCAATGAATATTATATCTTATCATGGAACATAGAAGTGGGATGCGTTATCGCGTTCTAAGAAGCATTAGAACTCTATTGCTAGATACGTAGACATCTGCAAACGCTACTTCCTAGCATGGAAATGTCGCACTTACATTCTTTTGAAGTGAATACGAGGTATACATGACACTTCGCAATGAATATTATATCTTATCATGAAACATAGAAGTGAGATGCGATATGGCACTTTAAGAGTCATTAGAACTCTATTGTTTCGACACGTAGTCATCTGGAAACGCTATTTCCTAGCAAGGAAGTGTCGCATTTACATCCTTTTAAAGTGAATACGAGGTATACATGACACTTCGCAATGAATATTACATCTGATCATGAAACATAGAAATGAGATGCGACATCTCGTTTTAAGAAGCATTAGAACTCTATTGCTACGATACGTAGACATCTGCAAACGCTATTTCCTAGCACGTAAGTGTCGCATTTACATTCTTTTGAAGTGAATACGAGGTATACATGACACTTCGCAATGAATATTATATCTTATCATGGAACATAGAAGTGGGATGCGTTATCGCGTTCTAAGAAGCATTAGAACTCTATTGCTAGATACGTAGACATCTGCAAACGCTACTTCCTAGCATGCAAATGTCGCATTTACATTCTTTTGAAGTTAATACGAGGTATACATGACACTTCGCAATGAATATTATATCTTATCATGAAACATAGGAGTGAGATGCGATATGGCATTTTAAGAATCATTAGAACTCTATTGTTTCAACACGTAGTCATCTGGAAACGCTATTTCCTAGCAAGGAAGTGTCGCATTTACGTCCTTTTAAAGTGAATACGAGGTATACATGACACTTCGCAATGAATATTACATCTGATCATGAAACATAGAAATGAGATGCGACATCTCGTTTTAAGAAGCATTAGAACTCTATTGCTACGATACGTAGACATCTGCAAACGCTATTTAATAGCACGTAAGTGTCGCATTTACATTCTTTTGAAGCGAATACGAGGTATACATGACACTTCGCAATGAATATTATATCTTATCATGGAACATAGAAGTGGGATGCGTTATCGCGTTCTAAGAAGCATTAGAACTCTATTGCTAGATACGTAGACATCTGCAAACGCTACTTCCTAGCATGGAAATGTCGCATTTACATACTTTTGAAGTGAATACGAGGTATACATGACACTTCGCAATGAATATTATATCTTGTCATGAAACATAGAAGTGAGATGCGATATGGCACTTTAAGAATCACTAGAACTCTATTGTTTCGACACGTAGTCATCTGGAAACGCTATTTCCTAGCAAGGAAGTGTCGCATTTACATCCTTTTAAAGTGAATGCGAGGTATACATGACACTTCGCAATGAATATTACATCTGATCATGAAACATAGAAATGAGATGCGACATCTCGTTTTAAGAAGCATTAGAACTCTATTGCTACGATACGTAGACATCTGCAAACGCCATTTCCTAGCACGTAAGTGTCGCATTTACATTCTTTTGAAGTGAATACGAGGTATACATGACACTTCGCAATGAATATTATACCTTATCATGAAACATAGAAGTGAGATGCGATATGGCATTATAAGAATCATTAGAACTATATTGTTTCGACACGTAGTCATCTGGAAACGTTACTTCCTAGCATGGAAATGTCGCATTTACATTCTTTTGAAGTGAATACGAGGTATACATGACACTTCGCAATGAATATTACATCTGATCATGAAACATAGAAATGAGATGCGACATCTCGTTTTAAGAAGCATTAGAACTATATTGCTACGATACGTAGACATCTGCAAACGCTATTTCCTAGCACGTAAGTGTCGCATTTACATTCTTTTGAAGTGAATACGAGGTATACATGACACTTCGCAATGAATATTATATCTTATCATGAAACATAGAAGTGAGATGCGATATGGCATTATAAGAATCATTAGAACTCTATTATTTCGACACGTAGTCATCTGGAAACGCTACTTCCTAGCATGGAAATGTCGCATTTACATTCTTTTGAAGTGAATACGAGGTATACATGACACTTCGCAATGAATATTATATCTTATCATGAAACATAGAAGTGAGATGCGATATGGCATTTTAAGAATCATTAGAACCCTATTGTTTCGACACGTAGTCATCTGGAAACGCTATTTCCTAGCACGTAAGTGTCGCATTTACATTCTTTTGAAGTGAATACGAGGTATACATGACACTTCGCAATGAATATTATATCTTATCATGGAACATAGAAGTGGGATGCGTTATCGCGTTCTAAGAAGCATTAGAACTCTATTGCTAGATACGTAGACATCTGCAAACGCTACTTCCTAGCATGGAAATGTCGCACTTACATTCTTTTGAAGTGAATACGAGGTATACATGACACTTCGCAATGAATATTATATCTTATCATGAAACATAGAAGTGAGATGCGATATGGCACTTTAAGAGTCATTAGAACTCTATTGTTTCGACACGTAGTCATCTGGAAACGCTATTTCCTAGCAAGGAAGTGTCGCATTTACATCCTTTTAAAGTGAATACGAGGTATACATGACACTTCGCAATGAATATTACATCTGATCATGAAACATAGAAATGAGATGCGACATCTCGTTTTAAGAAGCATTAGAACTCTATTGCTACGATACGTAGACATCTGCAAACGCTATTTCCTAGCACGTAAGTGTCGCATTTACATTCTTTTGAAGTGAATACGAGGTATACATGACACTTCGCAATGAATATTATATCTTATCATGGAACATAGAAGTGGGATGCGTTATCGCGTTCTAAGAAGCATTAGAACTCTATTGCTAGATACGTAGACATCTGCAAACGCTACTTCCTAGCATGCAAATGTCGCATTTACATTCTTTTGAAGTTAATACGAGGTATACATGACACTTCGCAATGAATATTATATCTTATCATGAAACATAGGAGTGAGATGCGATATGGCATTTTAAGAATCATTAGAACTCTATTGTTTCAACACGTAGTCATCTGGAAACGCTATTTCCTAGCAAGGAAGTGTCGCATTTACGTCCTTTTAAAGTGAATACGAGGTATACATGACACTTCGCAATGAATATTACATCTGATCATGAAACATAGAAATGAGATGCGACATCTCGTTTTAAGAAGCATTAGAACTCTATTGCTACGATACGTAGACATCTGCAAACGCTATTTAATAGCACGTAAGTGTCGCATTTACATTCTTTTGAAGCGAATACGAGGTATACATGACACTTCGCAATGAATATTATATCTTATCATGGAACATAGAAGTGGGATGCGTTATCGCGTTCTAAGAAGCATTAGAACTCTATTGCTAGATACGTAGACATCTGCAAACGCTACTTCCTAGCATGGAAATGTCGCATTTACATTCTTTTGAAGTGAATACGAGGTATACATGACACTTCGCAATGAATATTATATCTTGTCATGAAACATAGAAGTGAGATGCGATGTGGCACTTTAAGAATCACTAGAACTCTATTGTTTCGACACGTAGTCATCTGGAAACGCTATTTCCTAGCAAGGAAGTGTCGCATTTACATCCTTTTAAAGTGAATGCGAGGTATACATGACACTTCGCAATGAATATTACATCTGATCATGAAACATAGAAATGAGATGCGACATCTCGTTTTAAGAAGCATTAGAACTCTATTGCTACGATACGTAGACATCTGCAAACGCCATTTCCTAGCACGTAAGTGTCGCATTTACATTCTTTTGAAGTGAATACGAGGTATACATGACACTTCGCAATGAATATTATATCTTATCATGAAACATAGAAGTGAGATGCGATATGGCATTATAAGAATCATTAGAACTCTATTGTTTCGACACGTAGTCATCTGGAAACGTTACTTCCTAGCATGGAAATGTCGCATTTACATTCTTTTGAAGTGAATACGAGGTATACATGACACTTCGCAATGAATATTACATCTGATCATGAATCATAGAAATGAGATGCGACATCTCGTTTTAAGGAGCATTAGAACTCTATTGCTACGATACGTAGACATCTGCAAACGCTATTTCCTAGCACGTAAGTGTCGCATTTACATTCTTTTGAAGTGAATACGAGGTATACATGACACTTCGCAATGAATATTATATCTTATCATGGAACATAGAAGTGAGATGCGATATGGCATTATAAGAATCATTAGAACTCTATTGTTTCGACACGTAGTCATCTGGAAACGCTAGTTCCTGGCATGGAAATGTCGCATTTACTTTCTTTTGTAGTGAATACGAGGTATACATGACACTTCGCAATGAATATTATATCTTATCATGAAACATAGAAGTGAGATGCGATATGGCACTTTAAGAATCATTAGAACTCTATTGTTTCAACACGTAGTCATCTCGAAACGCTATTTCCTAGCACGTAAGTGTCGCATTTACATTCTTTTGAAGTGAATACGAGGTATACATGACACTTCGCAATGAATATTATATCTTATCATGGAACATAGAAGTGGGATGCGTTATCGCGTTCTAAGAAGCATTAGAACTCTATTGCTAGATAGGTAGACATCTGCAAACGCTACTTCCTAGCATGGAAATGTCGCATTTACATTCTTTTGAAGTGAATACGAGGTATACATGACACTTCGCAATGAATATTATATCTTATCATGAAACATAGGAGTGAGATGCGATATGGCATTATAAGAATCATTAGAACTCTATTGTTTCGACACGTAGTCATCTGGAAACGCTACTTCCTAGCATGGAAATGTCGCATTTACATTCTTTTGAAGTGAATACGAGGTATACATGACACTTCGCAATGAATATTATATCTTATCATGAAACATAGAAGTGAGATGCGATATGGCACTTTAAGAATCATTAGAACTCTATTGTTTCGACACGTAGTCATCTGGAAACGCTATTTCCTAGCAAGGAAGTGTCGCATTTACATCCTTTTAAAGTGAATACGAGGTATACATGACACTTCGCAATGAATATTACATCTGATCATGAAACATAGAAATGAGATGCGACATCTCGTTTTAAGAAGCATTAGAACTCTATTGCTACGATACGTAGACATCTGCAAACGCCATTTCCTAGCACGTAAGTGTCGCATTTACATTCTTTTGTAGTGAATACGAGGTATACATGACACTTCGCAATGAATATTATATCTTATCATGAAACATAGAAGTGAGATGCGATATGGCATTATAAGAATCATTAGAACTCTATTGTTTCGACACGTAGTCATCTGGAAACGTTACTTCCTAGCATGGAAATGTCGCATTTACATTCTTTTGAAGTGAATACGAGGTATACATGACACTTTGCAATGAATATTATATCTTATCATGAAACATAGAAGTGAGATGCGATATGGCATTTTAAGAATCATTAGAACTCTATTGTTTCGACACGTAGTCATCTGGAGACGCTATTTCCTAGCAAGGAAGTGACGCATTTACATTCCTTTGAAGTGAATACGAGGTATACATGTCACTTCGCAATGAATATTATATCTTATCATGGAACAGAGAAGTGGGATGCGTTATCGCGTTCTAAGAAGCATTAGAACTCTATTGCTAGATACGTAGACATCTGCAAACGCTACTTCCTAGCATGGAAATGTCGCATTTACATTCTTTTGAAGTGAATACGAGGTATACATGACACTTCGCAATGAATATTATATCTTACCATGAAACATAGGAGTGAGATGCGATATGGCATTACAAGAATCATTAGAACTCTATTGTTTCGACACGTAGTCATCTGGAAACGCTACTTCCTAGCATGGAAATGTCGCATTTACATTCTTTTGAAGTGAATACGAGGTATACATGACACTTCGCAATGAATATTATATCTTATCATGAAACATAGAAGTGAGATGCGATATGGCACTTTAAGAATCATTAGAACTCTATTGTTTCGACACGTAGTCATCTGGAAACGCTATTTCCTAGCAAGGAAGTGTCGCATTTACATCCTTTTAAAGTGAATACGAGGTATACATAACACTTCGCAATGAATATTACATCTGATCATGAAACATAGAAATGAGATGCGACATCTCGTTTTAAGAAGCATTAGAACTATATTGCTGCGATACGTGGACATCTGCAAACGCTATTTCCTAGCACGTAAGTGTCGCATTTACATTCTTTTGAAGTGAATACGAGGTATACATGACACTTCGCAATGAATATTATACCTTATCATGGAACATAGAAGTGGGATGCGTTATCGCGTTCTAAGAAGCATTAGAACTCTATTGCTAGATACGTAGACATCTGCAAACGCTACTTCCTAGCATGGAAATGTCGCATTTACATTCTTTTGAAGTGAATACGAGGTATACATGACACTTCGCAATGAATGTTATATCTTATCATGAAACATAGAAGTGAGATGCGATATGGCACTTTAAGAATCATTAGAACTCTATTGTTTCGATACGTAGTCATCTGGAAACGCTATTTCCTAGCAAGGAAGTGTCGCATTTACATCCTTTTAAAGTGAATACGAGGTATACATGACACTTCGCAATGAATATTACATCTGATCATGAAACATAGAAATGAGATGCGACATCTCGTTTTAAGAAGCATTAGAACTCTATTGCTACGATACGTAGACATCTGCAAACGCTATTTCCTAGCACGTAAGTGTCGCATTTACATTCTTTTGAAGTGAATACGAGGTATACATGACACTTCGCAATGAATATTATATCTTATCATGGAACATAGAAGTGGGATGCGTTATCGCGTTCTAAGAAGCATTAGAACTCTATTGCTAGATACGTAGACATCTGAAAACGCTACTTCCTAGCATGGAAATGTCGCATTTACATTCTTTTGAAGTGAATACGACGTATACATGACACTTCGCAATGAATATTACATCTGATCATGAATCATAGAAATGAGATGCGACATCTCGTTTTAAGAAGCATTAGAACTCTATTGCTACGATACGTAGACATCTGCAAACGCCATTTCCTAGCACGTAAGTGTCGCATTTACATTCTTTTGAAGTGAATACGAGGTATACATGACACTTCGCAATGAATATTATATCTTATCATGAAACATAGAAGTGAGATGCGATATGGCATTATAAGAATCATTAGAACTCTATTGTTTCGACACGTAGTCATCTGGAAACGCTACTTCCTAGCATGGAAATGTCGCATTTACTTTCTTTTGTAGTGAATACGAGGTATACATGACACTTCGCAATGAATATTATATCTTATCATGAAACATAGAAGTGAGATGCGATATGGCATTTTAAGAATCATTAGAACTCTATTGTTTCAACACGTAGTCATCTGGAAACGCTATTTCCTAGCACGTAAGTGTCGCATTTACATTCTTTTGAAGTGAATACGAGGTATACATGACACTTCGCAATGAATATTATATCTTATCATGGAACATAGAAGTGGGATGCGTTATCGCGTTCTAAGAAGCATTAGAACTCTATTGCTAGATACGTAGACATCTGCAAACGCTACTTCCTAGCATGGAAATGTCGCATTTACATTCTTTTGAAGTGAATACGAGGTATACATGACACTTCGCAATGAATATTATATCTTATCAT